>NC_091994.1:56248450-56365676 GCF_044704955.1 Pristiophorus japonicus | reverse complement strand
GGGGGAGAGAGAGATGGAGGGGGGGGAGAGTGAGGTGGGGGGACAGAGAGAGGGGGGGAGAGTGAGAGGGAGGGGGGAGAGAGAGAGGGAGGGGAGAGAGAGAGAGGAAGGGGGAGAGAGAGAGGGGGGAAGAGGGAGCGGGGGAGAGGGAGGGGGGAGAGGGAGGGGGGGAGAGAGAGAGTGGGGGGGAGAGACAGAGAGGGAGAGAGAGGGAGGAGAGAGAGAGAGAGAGGGAGGGGAGAGGGAGCGGGGAGGGGAGAGTGGGGAGGGGGGAGGTCAGAGGTCAGGTCGGATCCAGTCCGGGAGCGGGAGTCGGGTCGGGTCGGGTCGGGTCGGGTCGGGTTGGGTTGGGTCGGTTCGGGTCCAGTCGGGGGGGGGGTGGGGCGGAGCAGGAACAGGAGCGTGGGTCGGGTCAGTCGGGGGGGGTGGGGCGGAGCGGGAACAGGAGCCCGGGTCGGGTCGGGTCGAGGCGGGGAGCGGGAACAGCAGCGCGGGTCGAGTCAGTCGGGGGGTGGGGGGGGGGGCGGAGCGGGAACAGGAGCCCGGGTCGGGTCCAGTCGGGGAGGCGGGGAGCGGGAACAGGAGCGGGTGTCGGGTCTGGTCCGGAGGCAAGGGAGGGGCGGAGAGTGGGTGTCGGGTCTGGTCCGGAGGCAGGGGGGGAGCGGGTATCGGGTTTGGTCGCGGGAGGCGGGGCGGGGTGAGCAGGAGCTGGCCGTGGGAGGAGCCTTATTCACGCAGCCCCAGTGAGCCCATTCAGCCAGGGCTAGGGCCTGCGTGCTTCGGGCCCCTCCCACACAGTTCGGCGCCTGGAGCTACTGCACTTGCGTGCCCACTGTAGCGCGCATGTGCAGAGGTCCCGGCACTGTTTTCAGCGCAAGGACCTGGCTCCGCCCCCCCACAGCTCGTGCTGGCTGCGCAGAGGGCCAGAGGACCTGTAAGTAGGTGGAGAATACCGAGAATTTTTTTAGGCGCACTTTGTGGCACGAAAAACGGGCATCCAGGTCAGGACTGCGCCGTTCTAGGCGCGTGTGGAAACTTGGGCCCAATAATTGGGAACAAAATTAATTGCACTTGGAAACTGAGGGGCTAATAAATAAAAGGCAGCACAGATTTGTTAAAGGCAAATCGTGTTTGCCTAACTTGACCGAGTTCTTTGATGAAGTAACGGAGAGGGTTGATGAGGGTAGTGTAGTGGATGTTGTGTATATGGACTGTAAAAGGCATTTGATACAGGACCACATAATCGACCTGTTAGCAGGAATAGAGCCCATGAGATTGAAAGAATATTGGCAGCATGAATACACAATTGGCCAATTGACAGAAAGCAGAAGTGGTGGTGAATGGTTGTTTGTCAGACTGGAGGGCAGGGTGTTCCCAGGGGTCGCTATTAGGAGCACTGCTCTTTATGATATATATTAATGACCTGGACTTGGGTATACAGGGCATCATTTCAAAGTCTGCAGATGATACGAAACTCGGAAGTGTAGTGAACAATGAGGAGGACAAGGTGAAATGAGCAGACACAGGGAAGATAGAATTTAGCGCAGAGAACTATAAATTGATCCATTTTGGTGGAATGAATGAGGAGAGGCAATATGAACTAAATGGTACAAATGAAGTGGGTGCAGGAAGACAGAGACCCGGGGGGGGTGTGTGCACAAATTGCTGACGGTGACAGGACAGGCTGAGAGGCTGTTGAACAAGCATACGGGATCCTGGGCGTCATAAATAGAGGCATAGAGTACAAAAGCAAGGAAGGTATGCTAAACATTTATAAAACACTGGTTAGGCCCCAGCTGGAGTATTGTGTCCAATTCTGGGCCCCACACTCTAGATGTCAAGGCCTTAGAGAAGGTGCAGAAGGGATTTACTAGAATAATACCAGACTCAAATTATGTGGAGAGACTGGTGAAGCTGGGCTTGTTCTCCTTAGAGCAGGGAAGGTTAGGAGGAGATTTGACAGATGTGTTGAAAATCATGACTGATTTGGACAGAGTAGATCAGGATGAACAGTTTGCAGTAGCAGGAGGGTGGGTAGCCAGAGGACACGGGGTTACGGTGATCAGCAAAAGAACGAGGCACGAGATGAGGAGAGTTTTTTTACGCAGCGAGATGTTGTGACTGGAATGTGCTGCCTGGGAGCAGATTCAATAGTAACTTGCAAAAAGCAATTGGATTCATAACTGAAGGGAAAAAAATACAGCTCTATGGGGCAGGGGTGGGGAGTGGGATTAATTAGATAGACTGAGCAAAGGACCAGCACAGGCACGGAGGGCTGGGTGGCCCCCTTCTGTGCTGTATCGTTGTCGGATTCTATTCGTTATTGAGCAGTTCACACCCTGGTGCTAGCAAGGTTTTTCATTTCATACTCATGGCAAGGGGCGAAAGTGGACAGTGTGTGTAGCAGAAGGTCCCTCACCCGAGGGGGGCATATTTTCACCGGATGGTGACTTGGATCAGCAAGTGTGTGGACCATTGTTCATCACACAGAGCTGAGGGAGGGGTGAGAGTCAAAGACGTAGCTCCCTCTCTCTCGAAAGAGAGACAGGCAACGGCTGAGGGATGAATATGGACAGCTAAACTAGCGGGCTGCAAGAACAACAACAACAAGTATTTATATAGCACCCTTAACATAGCGCGGCATCCCAAGGTGTTTCACAGGAGCGTTATCAAACAAAATTTGATAGCAAGCCACATAAGGAGACATTGAGGAAGGTGACTAAAAGCTAGGTCAAAGAGGTAGGTTAAAGGAGCGTCTAAAGAGAGAAGGGTAGGGAGCGAGGCTCCAGGAGGGGCCCCGGCAGCTGAAGGCATGGCCAGCAATGGTGGGGCAAAGGAAACTGAGGATGCGCAAAAGGACAGGTATCTCGGAGGGTCATGGGGCTGGAGGAGGTTAGAGAAAGGCTATGGAAAGATGTGTAAACAAGAATCAGAATGTTTAAATTGAGGCATGGCCAGACCGGGAGCTAATGTAGGTCAGGAAGTAGAAACTCAGAGAAATCTTATTGGTTAGTCCATTGCTGAGAGACTCCAGACGAAGGTATGGACATATATTGCCTGTAAAAGGTAAGTTAGTGCCGGTTAGTTCAGGGACATAGAAATATAGAAACATAGAAAATAAGTGCAGGAGTAGGCCATTCAGCCCTTCGAGCCTGCACCACCATTCAGTGAGATCATTCACCTCAGTACCCCTTTCCTGCTTTCTCTCCATACCCCTTGATCCCTTTAGCCGCAAGGGCCACATCTAACTCCCTCTTGAATGTATCCAATGAACTGGCATCAACAACTTTCTGCTGTAGGGAATTCCACAGGTTAACAACTCTCTGAGTGAAGAAGTTTCTCCTCATCTCAGTCCTAAATGGCCTACCCCTTATCCTTAGACTGTGACTCCTGGTTCTGGACTTCCCCAACATCGGGGACATTCTTCCTGCATCCAACCTGTCCCGTCCCGTCCCGTCAGAATTTTATATGTTTCTATGAGATCCCCTCTCATCCTTCTAAACTCCAGTGTATAAAGGCCCAGTTGATCCAGTCTCTCCTCATATGTCAGTCCTGCCATCCCAGGAATCAGTCTGGTGAACCTTCGCTGCACTCCCTCAATAGCAAGAACGTCCTTTCTCAGATTAGGAGACCAAAAAATGAACACAATATTCCAGGTGATGCCTCACCAAGGCCCTGTACAACTGCAGTAAGACCTCCCTGCTCCTATACTCAAATCCCCTAGCTATGAAGGCCAACATGCCATTTGCCTTCTTCATTGCCTGCTGTACCTGCATGCCAACTTTCAATGACTGATGTACCATGACACCCAGGTCTTGTTGCACCTCCCCCTTTTCCTAATCTGCCGTCATTCAGATAATATTCTGCCTTCATGTTTTTGCCACCAAAGTGGATAACCTCACATCTATCCACATTATACTGCATCTGCCATGCATTTGCCCACTCACCTAACCTGTCCAAGTCACCCTGCAGCCTCTTAGCATCCTTCTCACAGCTCACAGCACCACCCAGCTTAGTGTCATCTGCAAACTTGGAGATATTACACACAATTCCTTTATCTAAATCATTGATGTATATTGTAAAGAGCTGGGGTCTCAGCACTGAGCCCTGCGGCACTCCACTAGTCACTGCCTGCCATTCTGAAAAGGACCCGTTTATCCCGACTCTCTGCTTCCTGTCTGCCAACCAGTTCTCTATCCACGTCAGTACATTACCTCCCAATACCATGTGCTTTAATTTTGCACACCAATCTCTTGTGTGGGACCTTGTCAAAAGCCTTTTGAAAGTCTAAATACACCACATCCACTGGTTCTCCCTTGTCCACTCTACTAGTTACATCCTCAAAACATTCTAGAAGATTTGTCAAGCATGATTTCCCTTTCATAAATCCATGCTGACTTGGACCGATCCTGTCACTGCTTTCCAAATGCGATGTTATTACATCTTTAATAATTGATTCCAACATTTTCCCCACTACCGATGTTAGGCTAACCGGTCTATAATTCCCTATTTTCCCTCTCCCTCCTTTTTTAAAAAAGTGTAGTGTGTAAGCAGGACTCCACCCAGATTGGTGGTAGGGATGGGCATTTTGTCATTTTATGGTATGTTGGAGATCAATTTATCACACTGGAAAACTATTCAATTCATTCAGGAATTCTATGTAAAATAAACCGGTTTTCTGCTTTCCTGACTCGAGGGTACCTCAGTCTGCCTTAAAGGAGAGTGCAGAGTCCTGTACACACTAGGGCTCCACGTTACAGTCCATGGGTCCTGCTACCGTTTCAATAGATATTGGGTTGTAAAGGTGCACTCCCAATCATAGGGAATGTGAGGTCCATGTACGGGAGTGACAGGTAACGCTGAATCGCCTGTAGACCCATGAATAGTCACCTTGATCGGGACTCCCCTACTCGAGGGATGTGTAGCCTTCATTCCCCGGCCAATCCTCTTCATTCTATTAATCATCCCACAGACACATCACCCACTTACTGTCACACCCACCTCACATCTAAAACAGGGAGCGAGTATTATTAAACCCTCCCCTGTACCGCCAGGATGAGCTTTAATTTTGAATCACGCTATCTGAGAGCAAGGGCCAGACTTACACTGCAGAGGGATTGGTTAGAGGAGCCGGGGACTAGAGAAAGAAAAGTTTCCAATCAAGCATTACTGTAAATGAACCATTACACGTTCCCAGGCTTCACACACACAGTTAAACACATCACTGGCTTCATTCACACATGTATTTAATGTGTTACTGACTAAACATCCTAAACATTAGCAATGCAGATCTGACATGATTGGGACGGATCGGAATCGACAAGCAGACAGCGTGGATATATTACAAATCGATGCAATTGTTCCACTCCCTGACTGAATACCAATCCCATCCGCTCACATCCTGCACAGCTTTGCTGACACCGTCTCAGACCTTACCTGGGCTCAGGTGTGTCGGGTTCAGGTCAGGCACTGTACTCCGCGGGCGGGCAGTGTAGCCAGTCTGTGCTCACAGTCCAACGTCGTTACATTTTGACTCAAGTCCAGAGTACATGAATGTGAGTCAGGACCACGCCCTGCCCGGGAGAGGGAGGGCTTGGGCTTTACTGCCTGCCTGTACTTCCAACAACACAGGATATCATGTGAAGGGAAAGGATCCCAGCTAATTTATATTGGGCTTTTTGAAGTTTTGAGAAGCAGCACAAAACAACGGGAAGGAACAATAGAAGCGCAGCAAAGGCTCGGCTCATCTGCCCCGACCCTTTCACTGCCAAACACCTCAAAGCATCCAGCGCCACACCGACAGGGACAAGGCCCTGCATTTCTATAGCACCTCTCACAAACCCAGGACACCCCAAAGCGCTTTACAGCCAATGGCGCACTTTGCGAAGAGTAGTCAGTGTTGTAACGTAGGAAACGCAGCAGCTAACTTAAGCACAGCAAGCTCCCACAAACAACACGGAAATAAATGACCAGATAATCTGTTTTAGTCATGTTAGTTCAAGGATAAATATTGCCCAGGAATCCAGGGAGAGCTCCCTACTCTTCTTCGAATAGTGCCACGGGATCTGAAAGTGTAACACTCCCTCAGTACTGCCCTTCCAACAGTGCGGCGCTCCCTCAGTACTGCCCCTCCGACAGTGCAGCACTCCCTCAGTACTGCCCCTCCGACAGTGCAGCACTCCCTCAGTACTGCCCCTCCGACAGTGCAGCACTCCCTCAGTACTGCCCCTCCGACAGTGCAGCACTCCCTCAGTACTGCCCCTCCGACAGTGCGGTGCTCCCTCAGTACTGCCCCTCCGACACTGCGGCCCTCCCTCAGTACTGTCCCTCCGACAGTGCGGAGCTCCCTCAGTACTGCCCCTCCGACAGTGCGGCCCTCCCTCAGTACTGCCCCTCCAACAGTGCAGCGCTCCCTCAGTATCCCCCCACCGACAGTGCGGCGCTCCCTCAGTACTGCCCCTCCAACACTGCGGCGCTCCCTCAGTACCGCCCCTCCGACACTGCGGCACTCCCTCAGTACTGCCCCTCCAACAGTGCGGCGCTCCCTCAGTATTGCCCCTCTGACAGTGCGGAGCTCCCTCAGTATTGCCCCTCCGACAGTGCGGAGCTCCCTCAGTACTGCCCCTCCGACAGTGCGGCGCTCCCTCAGTATTGCCCTTCCGACAGTGCGGCGCTCCCTCAGTACTGCCTCTCTGACAGTGCGGCACTCCCTCAGTACTGCCCCTCCGACAGTGCGGAGCTCCCTCAGTACTGCCCCTCCGACACTGCGGCACTCCCTCAGTACTGCCCCTCCGACAGTGCGGAGCTCCCTCAGTACTGCCCCTCCGACAGTGCGGCCCTCCCTCAGTACTGCCCCTCCGACAGTGCAGCGCTCCCTCAGTACTGCCCCTCCGACAGTGCCGCGCTCCCTCAGTACTGCCCCTCCGACAGTGCGGAGCTCCCTCAGTACTGCCTCTCTGACAGTGCGGAGCTCCCTCAGTACTGCATTGGATCAAGGGTTCATCAAGTCTCAGGAGTCGGACTTGGATCCACGACCTTCTGCCAGGGACAGTGACGGAAGCACTGGTGTGACTTTTCCCACATGGCTTGCAGTAGGCCCGCTGAGTGGCCTGCTCTATTCTGAGGATCAGGCTCGCTGTAGCAGGAAACCGAGTGGCCCAAAGTTGGGTCAGGAGGCCTCGCCATCCCTGGAGTACAGCAGGTACCCATTGGGGGGAGCCGGAGTGGCAGAGGTCCAGGTGGTTGTGGGGGTCCTTGTAGTGCAATCCTGCTCCTTTCAGCCCCACATAAATACAGAAGATTTCACCTTGCAGCACCTCTTCAGCCAGGCCACCTCCTGATGCTGGTCTGAGAGTGCTCGGTCCCCCAGCTCAGTCTGAACATTGCAACCGGGGAGCTGTGTACACCATGTCCCCCGAATAACTTAAATATTCTGCTCCGCCCACTCTGAGGCCCCTCCTCTAACCCAGGGCCCCTTCCCCTGAGCTCCTCCCCCTGACCCTGGGCCCCTCCCCCTGACCCTAGGACCATCCTCCTGAGCCCCTCCACCTAACCCTGGGCGCCTCCCCCTGACCCTGAGCCCATCTTCCTGAGCCCCTCCCCTAACCCTGGGCCCCTCCCCCTGACCCTGGGTCCTTCCCCTTGACCCTGGGCTCTCCTCCTGATCTTGGGCCCCTCCCCCGACTCTGGGCACCTCCCCTGACCCTGGGCCCCTCCCCCTGTGCCCCTCCACTGACCCTGGGCCCCTCCTCCGATCCTGAATCCCTCCCCTGACTCTGGGCCCCTCCCCTTGGGTCCCTCCCCTGAACCTGGGCCCCTTCCCCTGACCCTGGGTTCCTCCACTGACCCTGGGTCCCTCCCCCAACACAGGGCCCGTCCCCCTGATCCTGGGCCCGTCCCCCTGACCTTGGGTCTCTCCCCCTGAGCCGCTCCCCTAACCCTGGGCCCCTCCCCCTTAGCCGCTACCCCTAAGCCGCTCCCCCTAAACCTGGGCCCCTCTCCCTGACCCTGGGTCCCTCCCATGACCCTGGGTCCCTCCCCTTTAGCCCATCCCCCAGCCCAGGGCCCCTCCCCCGACCCTGGGCCCCTCAACCTGACCTTGGGTCTCTCCCTCTGAGCCCCTCCTCCTAACCCTGAGCCCCTCCCCCTGAGTCCCTCCCCGACACTGGGTCCCTCCCCCTGACCCTGTGCCCCTCCCCCTGACCCTGGGCCCCTCCCCCTGGGCCCCTCCCCAGATCCTGGGCCAATCTCCTGACCCTGGGCCCCTCCGCCTGGACCCCTCCCCTGACCCTGGGCACCTCCCCCTGAGCCCTGCCCCCTAACCCTGGGCCCCTCCCCCTTAGTCGCTCCCCCTAACCCTGCGCCCCTCCCCTGAGCTCTACCCCTGAGCCACTCCCCTGTCTCTTAGGCCCCTCTCCTCCACCTGGACACCTAACCCCACCGCTCCCCCTTGGCCCTGGGCCGCTCCACCTTCCCCTCCCCTAATCCTTGACCCCTCCCCCTGGCCCTGGGCCGCTCTCCCCTCACCCCTGACCCCTCGCCGTGACCCAGGCACCCTCCCCCTGGATCCCTCCCCTGACCCTGTTCCCCTCCTCTGATCCCTCCCCCTGGGCCGCTCCCCTGACCCTTGGCCCTCCCCTGACCCTGGGCCCCTCCCCCTGACCCTCAGACCCTCCTTAACCCTGGGCCCCTCCCCCTGACCCTGGGTCCCTCTCCTGACCCTGGGCCCCTCCTCCTGGGCCCCTCCTCCTGGGCCCCTTTCCTGACCCTGGGTCCCTCCTCTGACCCTGGGCCTCTCCCCTGAACCTGGGTCCCTCCCCCTGACCCTGGGCCCCTCCCCTGACCCTGGGCCCCTCCCCCTGGGCCCCTCCCCTGACCCTGGGCCCCTCCCCCTGGGCCCCTCCCCTGACCCCGGGCCCCTCCCCCTGACCCTGGGTCCCTCCCCTGACCCTGGGCACCTCCCCTGACCCTGGGTCCCTCTCCTGACCCTGAGCCCCTCCATCTGACCCTGGGCTCCTCCCCTGACCCTGGGCACCTCCCCTGACCCTGGGCCCCTCCCCATGACCTCGTTTGCCTCCCCCTGAAAGTGAGCCCCCCCGCCCTCCCCCTGACCCCGGGCCCCTCCACCTTAGGGAGGGCCCAGGATCACTACTACGGCCTCACCACAATTCCCTACTGGGCCAGAAGCCTCTATATTTATCCAAAGCTGGTGTATTGTTGTGCCAATTTATGCCCAGCCAATGACACCCCGCACGGATTCTGTGCCAATCTTTATCACCATTGGCACGTTGAGCTGCCATACAGTGAGCCACAGGGTTGCTTCCGATATTGGAACACCTGCCTTCCGAGGCCAAGCTCCATTGGGTCCCAGTTGCGAAGTTGACAACTCCCTGTGCAATAAACCCTGAACCCAATGTAAAGTCGCCTGCCAGCGTATCGCAAGGCTGGTCTTTGGATGGCGTGCATTATATTGGCACTGGACAGGGTATGATTGTTAGGCTTCAATTGAGCTCCTTAATTTTCATTCGTTCCAGGTATGTGGGTGTCGCTGGTGAGGCCAGCAGTTATTGCCCCATGAGCTGGTGGTGAGCTGCCTTCTTGAACCGCTGCAGTCCGTGTGGTGAAGGTGCTCCCATAGTGCTGTTAGGGAGGGAGTCTCAGGATTGTGACTCAGCGATGATGAAGTGATTTTGATACAACTAGGTCGCTTCAGGGGGCAGTTAATATTTGACCATTATGGTGTGGGATTGGAGTCACATATCGACCAGACCGGGTAAGGGCAGCAGGATTCCTCCTGAACAGGCATTCATCAACCAATTGGGTGTAATTGAATCATAGAACGGTTACAGCACAGAAGGAGGCCATTCAGCCCATCGAGCCCGTGCCGGCTCTCTGCAAGAGCACCTCAGCCAGTCCCACTCCCCGCCCTTTCCCCGTAGCCCTACAAATTGTTTCCTTCAGGTACTTATCCAACTCTCTTTTGAAAGCCGTGATTGAGTCTGCCTCCACCACCCTCTCAGGCAGCGCATTCCAGATCCTAACCACTCGCTGCGTAAAAAAGTTTCCCCTCATGTTGCTTTTGTACCTTCTGCCAATCGCCTTCAATCTGTGTCCTCTGGTTCTCAACCCTTCCGCCAATGGGAACAGTTTCTCTTGATCTACTCTGTCCTGGATCCCTCATGATTTTGAACACCTCGATCAAATCTCCTCTCAATATTCTCTGCTCCAAGGAGAACAACCCCAGCTTCTCCAGACTATCCACTTCACTGAAGTCCCTCATCCCTGGAACCATTCTCGTAAATCTTTTCTGTGCCCTCTCTAAGGCCTTCACATCCTTCCTAAAGTGCGGTGCTCAGAATTGGACACAATACTTCAGTTGCGGTCAGTCATGTGTTTTATAAAGGTTCATCATAACTTCCTTGCTTTTGTACTCTATGCCTCTGTTATGAAACCCAGGATCCTGTAAGCCTTTTTAATGGATTTCTCAACCTGCCCTGCCACCTTCAACGATTTGTGCCCATATACCCCCAACTCCCTCTGTTCCTGCACCCCTTTAGGATTGTACCCATTAGTTTATACTGCCTCTCCTCGTTCTTCCTACCAAAATGTATCACTTTTCACTTTTCTGGGTTAAATTTCACCTGCCACGTGTCCGTCCATTCCACCAGCCCGTCTATGTCCTCTTGAAGTCTATCACTATCCTCGTCACTGTCACTATACTTCCAAGTTTAGTGCCATCTGCAAATTATGAAATTGTGCCCTGTACACCCAAGTCCAAGTCATTAATATATATCAAGAAAAGCAGTGGTCCCAGTACCGACCCCTGGGGAACACCGCTGTATACCTTCCTCCAGTCCGAGAAACAACCGTTCACCACTACTCTCTGTTTCCTGTCACTGAGACAATTCTGTATCCATGCTGCCATTGTCCCTTTTATTCCATGGGCTTCAACTTTGCTGCAAGCCGATTATGTGGCACTTTGTCAAATATCTTTTGAAAATCCACGTCAACCGCATTAACCTCATCAACCCTCTCTGTTACCTCGTCAAAAAACTCGATCAAGTTGGTTAAACATGATTTTCATTGAACAAATCTGTGCTGGCTTTCCTTAATTAACCCACACTTGTCCAAGTGTCTGTTAATTTTGTCCCTGATTATCATTTCTAAAAGCTTCTGTACTACCGAGGTTATATTGACTGGCCCATAGTTGCTGGGTTTATCCTTACGTCCTTTTTTGAACAAGGTGTAACATTTGCAATTCTCCAGCCCTCTGTCAACAGCTCCGTATCCAAGGAGGATTGGAAGATTAAGGCCAGTACCTCCGCAATTTCCTGCTCAGCTTCCCTCAGCGTCCGAGGATGCATCCCATCTGGTCCTGGTGACTTATCTACTTCAAATACAGCTAGCCTTTCTAGTACCTCCTCCACATCAATTTTTATCCCATCCAGTATCCCCTCTACCTCCTCCTTCACTATGATGTTGGCAGCATCCTCTACCTTGGTAAAGACAGATGCAAAGTCCTCATTTAGTACCTCAGCCATACCCTCTGCCTCAATGCGTAGTGTAAAGTCCTGTCCCCTCAGTACAGATTCACACGAGTCAAGGTCACTCTGGACCTGCACCTTTATTTCACAGCTCTGGAATGCTGCACTTGCCTGAGACCTGTCCTTATATACCTGTCTCTTGCAAGTGCACCCCTGGTGGTAAGGTATGCTGGTGGTTATAGGTCATATCTTATTACAGTCATGTATAGCATGTTAGGATACAGGGTCTTATTGTCTTTATAGGTTCAGTCTCTCAGGTGGTCTACGCTCTTGCGTGGAGCATCTGAGTTGTGGTTCAATTGTTTGCCTTGGTGTCTGTTTTTCTTTGGGTGTGGTTGCTGGTATCTCGCCTGGGCTGTCTGTTTCGATTGGTGTGATTGTTGTTGACTCGCCTGGGCTGTCTGTTGGGATTGCCCTTTCCTCAGGTTGTTCGCTCTGTCTGTCCACCAGGTGTGGTGCAAGTTCTATATTGTAGTCTGCCTCTGGTTCCGCAGTGTTGTTGGTAAATCTGCTTTTGACTTGGTCTACATGTCTCCAGCAGGTTTTGCCATTGTCCATTTGTACTACCAGTAGCCTGTTTCCTTCCTTGCCCGTTACTGTCCCTGCAAGCCATTTGGGACCACTGCCATAGTTTAGTACAAACACTTTGTCCCCTATCTCATTCCATCTCCCTCTCGAATTTCTGTCATGGTACTCAGTCAGCTGACGGCGCTTTGCCTCAACAATTTCATGCATGTCTGGGCGGATTAATGAGAGCCTTGTTTTAAAAGTCCTTTTCATCAACAGTTGCGCGGGGGGGATCCCAGTCAATGAGTGCGGACGAGATCTGTATGCCAGCAGCAGTTGCGACAGGCGACCCTGCAGTGTGGGACCTTGGATTTTAAGCATGCCTTGTTTAATGATTTGCACTGCTCTCGCCGCCTGGCCGTTGGAGGCTGGCTTGAACGGTGCCGTCTTGACATGATTTATGCTGTGATCAATTATAAAGTCTTAGAATTCTGCGCTGGTGAAGCACGGACCATTGTCACTGACTAATATGTCAGGGATTCCGTGCGTTGCAAACATGGTTGCGAGGCTCTCCACAGTGGTGGAGGTTATGCTCGAGTTTAAAATGGTGCATTCGATCCACTTTGAAAATGCATCTACAACTACAAGGAACATTTTGCCCATGAATGGGCCCGCATAGTCTACGTGCACCCGCGACCACGGTTTGGTAGGCCAGGGCCAGGGGCTCAGTGGAGCCTCCCTGGGGGCATTGCTGAGTTGGGCACAAATGGTGCACTTTCGGACACAGAGCTCCAAGTCCGCGTCAATACCAGGCCACCAGACGTGGGATCTGGCTATGGCCTTCATGAGAACGATCCTTGGGTGCTCGCGGTTGAGCTCCCGGACAAATACCTCTCTGCCTCGCAGAGGCATGACTACTCGGCTGTCCCACATCAGGCAGTCTGCTTGTAGTGATAGCTCATGCATGCGCATGTGAAAGGGTTTTAATTCCTCGGGGCAGGCATCGCGAGCCTCTGCCCAGTCACCGGTTAGGGCACATCTTTTTACTAAGGATAACGTGGGGTCGCTGGCCTTCCAGGCTCTGATTTGGCGAGCCGTCATGGGCGAACCTGTGGATTCAAAGGCATTGATTGCCATGACTATCTCACAGTCCTGTTCGTCAGACCCTTCCATGGTCACCAGGGGTAGCCTGCTGAGCGCGTCGGCACAGTTGTCTGTGCCTGGTCTGTGCCTTATGGTATAGTCGTAGGACGCCAGCATGAGTGCCCACTGTTGAATTTGCGCCGAGGCGTTGGCGTTTATTGCCTTGCTCTCGGATAGGAGTGACGTGAGGGGCTTGTGGTCGGTTTCTAACACGAACCTGGCCCCGAAAAGATATTGGTGCATCTTTTTGACACCGTACACGCACGCGAGCGCCTCCTTCTCGACCATTCCGTACCCGCGCTCCGCCCGCGAAAGTGACCTGGAGGCATAAGCTATGGTTTGTAATTTGCCCGCACTATTGACATGTTGCAAAACGCACCCGACCCCATACGGTGATGCATTGCATGTGAGAACTAGCTTTTTACCTGGATCAAAGAAAGTCAAAACACTGTTGGAACACAGAAGGTTGCATGCCTTATTGAAGGCGCGTTCCTGGGCGTCCCCCCAAAACCAATCGCACCCCTTCCTGAGTAGCACATGGAGAGGCTCCAGCAGCGTGCTTAAGTTCTGCATAAAGTTCCCAAAGTAATTGAGTAGCCCGAGAAAGGCGCGCAGTTCTGAAACATTCCGGGGCCTGGGTGCCAGGCGAATTGCTTTTGTTTTGGACTCTGTTGGGCGGATTCCATCAGCGGCAATCCTTCTGCCCAAAAATTCAACCTCGGGTGCGAGAAACAGGCACTTGGATTTCTTGACTCGTAGGCCTACCTGATCCAACCGCTTTAGTACTTCCTCCAAATTACGGAGATGGGAGTCGGTGTCCCTGCCCGTGATAAGTATGTCGTCTTGAAATACAACCGTCCCCGGGATGGACTTGAGCAGACTCTCCATGTTGCGCTGGAATATGGCAGCTGCCAACCTGATGCCGAATGGGCATCGATTGTACATGAAAACGCCCCGATGTGTGTTGATGGTGGTGAGTAGCTTGGATTCCTCGGTCAATTCTTGCGTCATATACGCAGATGCGAGGTCTAATTTTGAGAAAAGTTTACCTCCAGCCAATGTGGCAAATAATTCCTCCGCTCTGGGCAGCGGGTACTGGTCCTGTAAGGAGACCCTGTTTATGGTAGATTTGTAGTCCCCACAGATTCATACAGATCCATCAGGCTTCATGACTGGGACGATGGGACTTGCCCAGTCGCTAAATTCCACAGGTGATATAATGCCTTCCCGCAAAAGCCTGTCTAGTTCATGTTCAATCTTTACCCTCATCACATAGGGTACAGCTCTGGCCTTGTGATGGACCGGTCTAGCATCCTGTGTGATGTAGATTTTGACTTTGGCCCCTTTGAAAGTGCCCACACCTGGCTGAAAGAGATGTTCAAATCGCTTTATAACTGTTGAGCAGGAGGTCCGTTCCTCTAATGACATGGCATGGACATCATCCCATTTCCAGTTTAGTTTTGCCAGTCAGCTTCTCCCCAGCAGTGCTGGGGGGTCTCCGGGGACAATCCACAGGGGAAGTCGGTTCGTTGTCCCTTTGTGTGTGACAGAGAGCATGGCGCTGCCGAGGACTGGTACGATTTCTCTGGTATTGGTCCTTAGTTTGGTGTCGACCCTTGTGAGTTTTGGTCTGTCTCTTTTATGCGGCCACAGTTGTTCAAATTGTTGAGCGCCCATGAGAGATTGACTCGCTCCCGTATCCAGCTCCATGTTGACAGATATCCCGTTGAGTAGGACCCTCATCATTATAGGAGGCGTCCTGTCGTAGGAGCAGCAGCCATTGATCGTGTTGACCCGCTATACATCGGTGTCCCGGGTACTGTCCCCACCATCTTCTGGTCCGCTTTCTGACCCATCCGATTCGTATACCAGTCGAGCTGCCGTTTTTTTGCACATGCGGGCCAAATGCCCTGTATTTTCACAATTTCTGCAAACAGCCTGCTGAAATCGACATCCCCTTGACGAGTGCCCACCCACACCTCCAGCACAGACCTGTTCCATTGTTCAAAGTGTTCCCAAAGAATGAGCTGCGTCTGGCTGATCTCTCTTGAGCTTCTCTCAGTTTGTAGTTGATTGCTCGCATTGTGGGTTGATGAGGTGTGAACGGCCGTTCCTGTGGCCCTTGATGGCTTCTGCCTGCTGTCAAGAGCCTGTCCTCCCGGTTTTGTCTGTGTGTGGGGGTAGCAGCTTGTTTAGTGCTGTGAACTTCTTGTTCCGATATTTCGTTAGTTGTTGTACCTGCATTGTAAATCAACCTCGTTTCTTCTTCCCCTACCAAGAATGTCTGTGCAACCAGTGCTGCTGCCTCTAAGGTCAGGTTCTTGGTCTCTCTGCGCTTTCGGAATATGCCTGCGTGGCCTATTCCTTCAATGAAAAAGCCTCTCAGCATTTCTCTCCTCAGTTCATCGGAGAACTCACATAAACTAGCCAACCTCCAAAGTTCCGCCACGAAGTCGGGTATGCTCTGGCCCACACAGCGTCTGTAGTTGTAGAACCTGTGTCTGGCCATGTGTAGGCTGCTCGCTGGCTTCAGGTGGTCTCTTACCAGTGTGCTCAATTCTTCAAACGACTTGCTTGCTGGTTTCTCGAGTGCCAACAGATCCTTCATTAAAGCGTATGTTTTCGAGCCACAGCTGGTCAAGAGATAGGCTCTTCTCTTGTCTGCCTTATCGTCGCCTAACCAGTCTTTGGTTACAAAGCTTTGCTGGAGCCTTTCTATAAAGTGCTCCCAATTGTCTCCCGCATTGTACTTTTCATCTGATCCGTTGTTCGCCATTCTGTGGATTCTGTAATCCCGTAACCCGTCGCCACTGTAAAGTCCTGTCCCCTCAGTACAGATTCACACGAGGCATGTAGTGAAGTCAAGGTCACTCTGGACCTGCACCTTTATTTCACAGCTCTGGAATGCTGCACTTGCCTGAGACCTGTCCTTATATACCTGTCTCTTGCAAGTGCACTCCTGGTGGTAAGGTATGCTGGTGGTTACAGGTCATATCTTATTGCAGTCATGTATAGCATGTTAGGATATAGTTATATATAATAATGTAAGATACATGACACGTAGTTCTCTATTTTGGTGCCGAATCGGCCTCACTCCTTCTCTTACTACGCGTTTATTATTTATTTGCCTCTGGAAGACTTTTGGATTTGCTTTTATGTTAGATGACAATCTATTCTCACACCCTCTCTTTGCTGCTATTTCCTTTTTCACTTCCTCTCTGAACTTTTTATATTCAGCCTGTTTCTCACTTTGAGTTCTCAACCTGACATCTGTCACACACCTTTTTCTACTTTATCTTACTCTCTATCTCTTTCATCATCCGGGGAGCTCTGACTTTGGTTGCCCCGCCTTTCCCCCTCGGGGGAATGTACCCTGACTGTACCCCAACTATCTGCAAAGGGATATAGACAGGTTAAGTGAGTGGGCAAACATTTGGCAGATGGAGTATAATGTGGGAAAATGTGAGGTTATCCACTTTGGTATGAAAAATAAAAAAGCAAATTATTATTTAAATGGAGAAAAATTGCAAAGTGCTGCAGTACAGAGGGACCTGGGGGTTCTATGAATGAAACACAAAAAGTGAGTATGCAGGTACAGCAAGTAATCAGGAAGGCAAATGGAATGTTGGCCTTTATTGCAAGGGGGATAGAGTATAAAAGCAGAGAAGTCCTGCTACAACTGTACAGGGTATTGGTGCGACCACACCTGGAGTTTACTGTGTACAGTTTTGGTCTCCGTATTTAAGGAAGGATATATTTGCATTGGACGCTGATCAGAGAAGGTTCACTTGGTTGATTCCTGAGATGAGGGGGTTGATGTATGAGGAAAGGTTGAGCAGGTTGGGCCTATACTCGTTGGAGTTCAGAAGAATGAGAGGTGATCTTATTGAAACATATAAGATAATGAGGGGGCTCAACAAGGTGGATGCAGAGAGGATATTTTCACTTATGGGAAAACTAAAACTAGGGGACATAGTCTCAGAATAAGGAGCCTCCCATTTAAAACTGAGATGAGGAGGAATTTCTTCTCTCAGAGGGTTGTAAATCTGTGGAATTCTCTGCCCCAGAGAGCTGTGGGGGCTGGGTCACTGAATATATTGGAGATAGTGGAGTTAGACAGATTTTTGAGTGATAAGGGAATAAAGGGTTATTGGGAGCGGGCAGGGAGTCCATGATCAGATCAGCCATGATCTTATTAAATGACGGAGCAGGCTCGAGAGGCTGCTGGCCTAATCCTGCTGCTATTTCTTATGTTCTTATCTCATCCTTAAAGGTAGCCCATTGTTCAATCTTTGATTCCAATTCAACTCTCTGAAAGTGGCCCTCCTCCAATGCAGTATATTTGGGGAGATATTGAGGTAGTTTGCGCCTGGGGGCGTTAACAGGGCGCAAATGATGTTTTGCCTGGGCCCGGGTTCACCAACAATTCCCGTGGGAGTTTAGCACAGCGGTAACCGGTAGCGACCCGCTCCACTGCGCTGGCAATGATGATGTCATCACCACGCGCAGTGACCCATTGTTGCCCTGGAGCTAAACTTCGGGGCGCCCCCTGGAGCTACGCCGGGCAAGGCCAGCGGCAGCAGGGGTTGGGTACCGGGCTTACTGGTCTCGGCCCATTGTACCCTGGACCGCGGGGTTGCCCAGTGATCCGGGTAGGGAGCCACAGAGTCTGCAGCTTGGCTGTCCCTTTAAAGAAGGGGAGGGCCCCTTCTACACGGCAGTGCTTCGTGTCCGAGCACCTCGTGCCTCGCGCCGTGCCCCTCTCCGTCTGCTCCCGCCCCGCTCACGCCCCACGGGGCAAGTGGGGGGCGTTAATTTGCGCTCCACTTGCTCCCGGGGGCGGTAACCCTGATGTTCCAAGCGGGGCAGGTCTCCGCGCCCCGCACAGGAACTCCCATCCCGCCACTGTTACCATCCCCAGACGGGGCACAATGCAATTCCCCCGCCTTGGACTCTGGATTGCTCCCCGTCCTTTTCCTTATAATACAATGTTCATTGTTCCCTGGATAATCCCCAACTGAAACCTGACCCAGCTCATTCCCCACAATCAGAGCCAGGGTGTTTACCGCAATCCAACACATTCACAGTCACTTTTACTGATCCCAGCTTTTTCATTTCCAGATTTTGTTGAACTGAATTCAAATTCTCAAACTACCCGGTGTGATTTAAATTCATGTTCTCTGGATGATGAGCCCAATAAGACAACCATTTCACTACATGACCAGGGGATATTCAGCTACTGTTGCAGACACATACCCGTTCTGGGTAGACACCTACATTAGCCATGGGACAGTACACACGGACATTGAGCACCAATGCTGGACCAGATAGGCACGTGACCAGCCATGGCCACGGTGCAGAGAGCGGGTGCAGCTGGCTGAGAATATACTCACAGCCTCTGTAGAAATTACAAGGTGGAGGGTAACAATGGAGCCACTCCCAGACTGGAAAACGCAGATTATTTGATACATTATACCCCAATATTAATGGCATTACTGCCCACTGCCCCCCACTGCCCCACTGCCCCCCACTGCCGCCCACTGTTCCACTGCGCCCCACTGCCCCCCACTGTCCCATTGCCCCCCACTGTCCCACTGCCCCCCACTGCCCCACTGCCCCCCACTGTCCCACTGCCCCACTGCCCCCCACTGCCGCCCACTGTTCCATTGCGCCCCACTGCCCCCCACTGTCCCACTGCCCCCCACTGTCCCACTGCCCCCCACTGCCCCACTGCCCCCCACTGCCCCACTGCCCCCCACTGCCCCACTGCCCCCCACTGCCGCACACTGTCCCACTGCCGCCCACTGCCGCCCACTGTCCCACTGCCCCCCACTGCTCCACTGCCGCCCACTGTCTCCCACTGCCCCACTGCCGCCCACTGTCCCACTGCCCCCCACTGCCGCCCACTGCCCCCCACTGCCCCTCACTGTGGCCTCCCACGGCCCCCACTGCTGCCCACTGCGGCCCCTCACAGCCCCCCACTGCCCCACTGCTCCCCACTGCTCCACTGCCCCCCACTAAGGGGGCGCCACACTGTCGGAGAGACAGTACTGAGGGAGCCGCACTGTCGGAGGGGCAGTACTGAGGGAGTGCTGCACTGCCGGAGGGGCAGTACTAAGGGAGCGCTCTACTCAACTACTTCAGTAATTTCTTACCCAGATTGAGCACCTTATTAGAGCCACTGCCTATGCTGCTAAGAAAAGGTGACAACTGGGTGTGGGATGCATCTCAAGACAGAGCTTTTGAGAAAGCTACTAATCTGCTTTGCTCTAACAAGCTGCTGGTACATTATGATCCAAGTTGGGCAAATTACAATCTGTTGCATAGGCTTCAAAAAGTTTGTCAAAGGCGGAAAGAGCCTACAGCATGGTAGAGAAAGAAGCACTAGCCTGTGTGTATGGGGTTAAAAAGATGCATCAGTACCTGTTTGGTCTTCGGTTTGAACTGGAAACAGATCACAAGCCACTCACTTCATTGTTTTCGGAAAACAAAGGTATCAATACCAATGCATCGTCCCGCATCCAGAGGTGGGCGCTGATATTATCTGCCTATGATTATGTCATTCGCCATAGACCTGACACTGAGAATTGTTCCGATGCATTGAGCCGTCTGCCGTTGCCCACACCGGAGGTGGAAACGCCACAACCGGCAGACCTACCATTAGTCATGGATGCTTTTGAAAGTGAAGGAACCCCTGTCCCGGCCAACAAGTTAAGACCTGGATCAGCCAGGATCCGATATTATCGGTTGTGAAACATTGTATCCTTAGTGGTGATTGGTCTGCCATACTCAAGCAAATGTGTGAGGAGACCAAACCTTACATCCGTCGCAAAGACGAACTATCCATTCAATCAGATTGTTTACTGTGGGGTAATCGTGTCGTTATGCCCAAGAAAGACAGAGAGAAATTTGTTCATGATCAACATAGCACGCACCCCGGTATTGTCATGATGAAAGCCATTGCCAGGTCTCATGTATGGTGGCCTGGAATTGACTCTGATCTGGAATCATGTGTGCATCAGTGCAACACTTGCATGCAGCTTAGTAAAGTACCAGCAGAATCGCCGCTGAGTCTGTGGTCCTGGCCATCTAAACCATGGTCCAGGATCCACATCGACTTTGCAGGCCCCTTCCCGGGAAAGATGTTTTTAGTTGTGGTGGATGCATATTCCAAGTGGATAGAGTGTATAATCGTGTCATCCAGTACATCCACAGCTACCATTACGAGCCTTCGTGTCATGTTTGCCACTCATGGTCTGCCCGACATCGTTGTAAGCAACAACGGATCTTGCTTCACTAGTCTGGAGTTTCAAGAGTTCATGAAACTCAATGGTATCAAACATGTGAGGTCAGCACCATTCAAACCTGCATCTAATGGACAAGCAGAGCGTGCGGTCCAAACCATCAAGCAGAGTATGAAATGTGTAACTCAAGGTTTACTGCAGACTCGCTTGTCGAGCATATTGCTTAGTTACAGGACAAGACCCTACATGCTTACCGGGGTCTCCCCTGTTGAACTATTGATGAAGAGAGGTCTCAAGACCAGGCTCTCTCTTGTCCACCCTGAGTTGAATAATCGTGTCGAATACAGACGTCAAAGTCAGCAAGGGTGTCATGATCGCGCTGCTGTGTCACGCAATATTTCTGTTAACTATCCTGTGTATGTAATGAATTATGGTCAAGGTCCCAAGTGAGTCGCCGGTACTGTTATGGCCAAGGAGGGTAATAGAGTGTTTATCGTCAAGCTCAAGAATGGGCAAACATGCAGGAAACATGTTGATCAGATAAAACTGCAGCACACGGATGAACCGGAACAGTCTGAGGAAGACACGATCAGTGACCAACCAACCTACCCTCAGTCATCAGAGGACTCCGTATCATCAATAAATCTGGACTTTCAATCCCTGACATGGTCATTGCCACTCCCATCAGATCGGCTACCCAGCCCCCAGTCATAACAGACTCAGAACGCTCGCCCAAGGCTGGAGTTGAACTGAGACGATCAACTCGGGAGCGGAAAGCCCTGGACCATCTCAATTTGTAAAAAGACCGTTACTAATATCTTAAAGCGGGATATTGTCATGTATGTATGCTTGGGGTTACTAGCCACCAGATGGCGCGACTGTCAGAGGTCATTGGGCTGTACGCACGTGTGTGCGGTCCAGGTATAAAAGGCCAGCCATCATGTAATGTAATCACTTTGGGCCCTAATAAAGCAGAGCCAGGTTTGTACCTGTTCGGAGTTTACAGTATTCAGTCCATTGAGTTATTGCATACACAACAGTGAACAATGCCCTTTAACCCAATACTGAAGGGATTAATTACAATATTAAAAGGACCTGAATGAATTTTCCTGTGTAAACACAGGCAGGACAAACACTCTCTCTCAGCCCACATCGCATTCGCTCACCTTCCTCCATTACCGTCAGGTGAAATGTTGTCTACACAAACCAGATTAAACAACCGGAATAAACAAGTTCTAATCCAAGGGACACGGCAGTCAATCCACACACAGTATGTGCAGACTTTCAGCGCCCATTCCAGGGGCAGTGGGGTTGCAGGCAGCATGCTATGGCCACTAAACACAAGCCATCACACCAGCCTATGATTATTTGCTGTTTGACAACTCGTCCATATCCCCTGTCGTCTCCAGGCTCCCTCGCTCTCTCTCCCTCTCTGGAAGTGATGCAATAGCTGTATCCTCTCTTTGTGCAGTGTACATGGGGGGGGAGGCTGTATTTTTGGGGGGGGCTGTATTTGGGGGGGAATGTATTTGGGGGGAGGCTGTATTTGGGGGGGGCTGTATTTGAGGGGGGGGCTGTATTTGAGGGGGGCTGTACTTGAGAGGGGGCTGTATTTGAGGGAGGCTGTATTTGGGGTTGATGCCTTGTTCACAGTAAAGCCACAGGACCAGATACCGGGAGTGAGGTGACTGACAAGGCAGGTTTTATCATTTCACCGCCCAGCCCGCCCCGCCCATTCAATCGGCCCGTTTCCCCAATCTCCAATATTTTTATAACTGATAAATGAAAGCCTTCAAAGAAAGCACAAATTTAAAACTATTTTTATGACCCTCTGATCCACCCCCCAGGGCTGCCAGCAACAGTGTCCGGGCAATTAACCTTGAGTTGCTGCAGACTCCTGCGCAGTGTTGGAGTGTCGCCAACCCCACACTCACACAATGCATGATGGTCCTTGACTGCTAATGAGCAAGATGATCTTCAGAATGAAATTACTTTACATCACGAAATCGAGGAGGACTTGCTTCCACTCTAAAAGTGAGTTCCCAGGTGATTGAACAGCCCAATATGGGAATTACAGTTTCTGTCACTTGTGGGACAGATAATCGTTGAGGGAAAGGGAGGGTGGGACTGGTTTGCCGCAAACTCGTTCCGCTGCCTGCGCTTGGTTTCTGCATGCTCTCGGCGATGAGCCTCAAGGTGCTCAGCGCCCTCCTGGATGCATTTCCTCCACTTAGGGCGGTCTTTGGCCAGGGACTCCCAGGTGTCGGTGGGGATGTTACACTTTATCAAGGAGGCTTTGAAGGTGTCCTTGAAACATTTCCTCTGCCCACCTGAGGCTCGCTTGGAGTTCGTATAGCAGTTCTGAGTACAGCGCTGACTGACATTATAGTGGAGTACTGAGGGAGTGCTGCACTGTCGGGGGGGCAGTACTGAGGGAGCGTGGCACTGTCGGAGGGGCAGTACTGAGGGAGTGCTGCACTGTCGGAGGGGCAGTACTGAGGGAGTGCTGCACTGTCGGAGGGGCAGTACTGAGGGAGTGCAGCACTGTTGGAGGGGCAGTACTGAGGGAGTGCTGCACTGTCGGAGGGGCAGTACTGAGGGAGTGCTGCACTGTCGGAGGGGCAGTACTAAGGGAGTGCTGTACTGTCGGAGGCGCTGTACTGAGGGAGTGCTGCACTGTTGGAGGGGCAGTACTGAGGGAGCGTGGCACTATCGGAGGGGCAGTACTGAGGGAGTGCTGCACTGTCGGAGGGGCAGTACTGAGGGAGTGCTGCACTGTCGGAGGGGCAGTACTATGGGAGTGCTGCACTGTCGGAGGCGCTGTACTGAGGGAGTGCTGCACTGTTGGAGGGGCAGTACTGAGGGAGCGTGGCACTGTCGGAGGGGCAGTACTGAGGGAGTGCTGCACTGTCGGGGGGGGGTAGTCCTGAGGGAGCGTGGCACTGTCGGAAGGGCAGTACTGAGGGAGTGCTGCACTGTCGGAGGCGCTGTACTGAGGGAGTGCTGCACTGTTGGAGGGGCAGTACTGAGGGAGTGCTGCACTGTTGGAGGGGCAGTACTGAGGGAGTGCTGCACTGTTGAAGGGGCAGTCCTGAGGGAGTGCTGCACTGTTGGAGGGGCAGTACTGAGGGAGTGATGCACTGTTGGAGGGGCAGTACTGAGGGAGTGCTGCACTGTTGGAGGGGCAGTACTGAGGGAGCACTGCACTGTTGGGGGGGCAGTACTGAGGGAGTGCTGCACTGTTGGAGGGGCAGTGCTGAGGGAGCGCTGCACTGTCGGAGGCGCAGTACTGAGGGAGCGCCGCATTATCGGGGGGGGCAGTACTGAGGGAACGCTGCACTGTTTGGGGGGCAGTACTGAGGGAGTGCCGCACTGTCGGAGGGGCAGTACTGAGGGAGCGCTGCACTGTCGGAGAGGCAGTACTGAGGGAGCGCTGCACTGTCGGAGGGGCAGTACTGAGGGAGGGCCGCACTGTCGGAGGGGCAGTACTAAGGGGGTGCTGCACTGTCGGAGGCGCTGTACTGAGGGAGCGATGCACTGTCGGAGGGGCAGTACTGAGGGAGCACTGCATGTTGGAGGGCAGTACTGAAGGAGCTCTACACTGTCGGAGGGGCAGTACTGAGGGAGCGCTGCACTGTCGGAGGGACAGTGCTGAAGGAGCTCTACACTGTCGGAGGGGCAGTACTGAGGGAGCGCTGCACTGTCGGAGGGGTAGTACTGAGGGAGCGCTGCACCGTCGGAGGGGCAGTACTGAGGGAGCGCTGCACTGTTGGAGGGGCAGTACTGAGGGAGCGCTGCACTGTCGGAGGGGTAGTACTGAGGGAGCGCTGCACCGTCGGAGGGGCAGTACTGAGGGAGCGCTGCACTGTTGGAGGGGCAGTACTGAGGGAGCGCTGCACTGCCGGAGGGGCAGTACTGAGGGAGTGCTGCACTGTCGGAGGCGCTGTACTGAGGGAGTGCTGCACTGTTGGAGGGGCAGTACTGAGGGAGCGTGGCACTGTCGGAGGGGCAGTACTGAGGGAGTGCTGCACTGTCGGGGGGGCAGTACTGAGGGAGCGTGGCACTGTCGGAGGGGCAGTACTGAGGGAGTGCTGCACTGTCGGGGGGCAGTACTGAGGGAGCGTGGCACTGTTAGAGGGGCAGTACTGAGGGAGTGCTGCACTGTTGGAGGGGCAGTACTGAGGGAGTGCTGCACTGTTGAAGGGGCAGTACTGAGGGAGCGCTGCACTGTTGGGGGGGCAGTACTGAGGGAGTGCTGCACTGTTGGAGGGGCAGTACTGAGGGAGTGCTGCACTGTTGGAGGGGCAGTACTGAGGGAGTGCTGCACTGTTGGAGGAGCAGTACTGAGGGAGCGCTGCACTGTTGGGGGGGCAGTACTGAGGGAGTGCTGCACTGTTGGAGGGGCAGTACTGAGGGAGTGCCACACTGTCGGAGGGGCAGTACTGAGGGAGCGCTGCACTGCCGGAGCGGTATTACTGAGGGAGTGCCGGACTGTCGGAGGGGCAGTACTGAGGGATCGCTGTACTGTCGGAGGGGCAGTACTGAGGGAGCGCTGCACTGCCGGAGCGGTATTACTGAGGGAGTGCCTCACTGTGGGAGAGGCAGTACTGAGGGAATGCCACACTGTGGGAGGGGCAGTACTGAGGGAGCGCCGCACTGTGGGAGAGGCAGTACTGAGGGAGTGCCGCACTGTGGGAGAGGCAGTACTGAGGGAGTGCCGCACTGTGGGAGAGGCAGTACTGAGGGAGTGCCGCACTGTCGGAGGGGCAGTACTGAGGGAGTGCCGCACTGTGGGAGAGGCAGTACTGAGGGAGTGCCGCACTGTCGGAGGGGCAGTACTGAGGGAGTGCCGCACTGTGGGAGAGGCAGTACTGAGGGAGTGCCGCACTGTCGGAGGGGCAGTACTGAGGAAGCGCCGCACTGTGGGAGGGGCAGTACTGAGGGAGTGCCGCACTGTGGGAGGGGCAGTACTGAGGGAGTGCCACACTGTGGGTGGGGCAGTACTGAGGAAGCGCCGCACTGTGGGAGGGGCAGTACTGAGGGAGTGCCACACTGTGGGAGGGGCAGTACTGAGGGAGTGCCACACTGTCGGAGCGGTATTACTGAGGGAGTGCCGCACTGTGGGAGGGGCAGTACTGAGGAAGCGCCGCACTGTGGGAGGGGCAGTACTGAGGGAGTGCCACACTGTGGGAGGGGCAGTACTGAGGGAGTGCCACACTGTCGGAGCGGTATTACTGAGGAAGCGCCGCACTGTGGGAGGGGCAGTACTGAGGGAGTGCCACACTGTGGGAGGGGCAGTACTGAGGGAGTGCCACACTGTCGGAGCGGTATTACTGAGGGAGTGCCGCACTGTCGGAGGTACCACCTTTCGGATGAGACGTTAACCGAGGCCCCGTCTAACCCTCTCAGGTGGATAGAAAAGATCCCAGGATAAGATTTCAAGGAAGAGCAGGTGTTTCCTCGCTCTCCGGGCTGATTGGTATTGTTTAAACAACATGACTAAATCTAGTGTCGTCATTAAGACGTGACTGTTTGTGGGAATTGTGCTGCCACGTTTCCTGCATTACAACATTGGCTACACTTTACAAAGTACTTCGTTGGCTGTAAAGCGCTTTGGGATGGCGCTTCTTCTTCTCGAGTCTTCTCGCTGTTCCGTTTGGGGGTCAGTGTGAATGGTGGAACGGTTTGCAGGCTGATTAACAGTCTGACAGAGCACATTAATGCTGCTCCCCTGGCCATCACCACCTGTATACCAGCCCACAGGGGCACTAGTGCTACCCGGCGGGAGGGCAGGGCACGAGGATCCCGCTGGGTGTCGGCATTCCGAGCCGGAGCAGCGACTGTCCTCGTCGGGATGGTGCGGGGGAGGGGCATTTGAACCCAGCACCTTCCTCCTCCGAGGCAGGAGTACTGCCACTGCGCTCCAGCCTCACTCCTCTAAACGGCGCTATATAAATGCAAGTCTTTCTTTTGACTTGTGATGTAGCCCATCGAGTGTGGCCCAAGGCAGGCAGACCCAATGGAAGCACCTTCGGTCTGCATCCCCCAGACAAGGGAGCCCTCTGTGAGTGTGGTGGGAGGGGGGTCCCCATGGGGACCCCGTGGGGTCAGGAGACCTGGTAGACAGGGGCCTCTCACTGAATGCAGACCCTTCATTTGAAGAGGGTTGTGGAGTGCGTGTGGTTGTGGGTCAGTGAGAATGTAATGTTAATGTTATATTTGCTGCACGTGCTATTGGTTTGTTTCAGTCCCGTGCAGACCCTGCCTGTTCTCACGCTGGGTCTTTGCTGCCTTTTCATTGTCTCCCTGGGACACCCTTCCACCCATTTCTGCTTGCAGCTTATTCAGCTCACAAACTCCTGCACGGGCTGCTCCTGCACACTCTCATCCTTGCCATCCTCGTCTGCCGTCCGGACATGCCATGGCGTACCATCTTGCCGTCCGGAGGAGGCGGGGGTCCCCGATGGAGTGCTCTCTACGCAGGAGTCCTCCCTCTATTTATTGGGGACTTGGCCTGGAGGGTGGTGCACGGAGCAGTCCCGTGCAATCGGTTTTTAAGTCGGTTCATGGGCTCCCAGGCCGCCTGAAATTTCTGCGGTCTGGAAGAGTCCGTGTTCCATGTGTATGTTGTATGTGCGAGGTTGCAGTCCCTCTTCCATTATTTGAAGGGGCTGCTCCTCAAATTCTGGTTGCACTTCAGTCCCACACTCCTGATCTTTGGGCACTCTGTGCGGAGGGGAGTGGGCAGGTCGGAAGGCCTCCTCGTAGGACTGCTCCTGGGCACGGCCAAGGGTGCCATTAGCCGGTCCAGGCAGTGGGCGGTCGAGGGGGTCGTTCAGCCTGACTGCCTGCCTCTCTTCCGTGATTACATCCGAGTCAGGGTGTCCCTGGAGATGGAGCACGCGGTGTCCACCGGTACGCTCACGGCCTTCCGCAAGAGGTGGGCGCCGGAGGGACTGGAGTGCATCATCACCCCCGGCAACCAAATTTTAATTTGACCGTATTACAAAGTTTTATTTGTTAATTTGTTAATAAGTAGGCACTTGATTTATAGGTTCAACAAAATAGTTGTAGAATTGTTGAATTGTGAGTGGTTTAGTCAGTCACGTGATGACCAGAAGATGCAAACTCCTTGTTGTGACAAGACTCCAGCCTCTGCCACTGTTGGCTGTTCTTCCCCCTTTCATTTATCCAGTTGAGTTCAGGAAATATCTTTCCTCCCAGCCGCCAGTTCAAACCGCAGATTACATGCCAAAACATTAAGTGGTCGGTTCTCTTTAAAAATGCTATGTAATGCCGGAACTTTCTGTTATGTCTTTAATACTCTTATGAATGACTCAACGAGGTCTAGTATTGTACTTGAGCTGTTGTGACCTTAGTCCCATTTATTGTAACTCCAGAGTGAGGCACACGCATGGTGGGCAGCCTTTTATACTGGGCCCTGCACACCTATGCAGGTGACCCTCAGGTCTCCCATCGCAGTGCCCTCTGGTGGCACACCTTATCTGACTATACAGTTAGTATACATGGTCTATGTGCATGACACTTTCTATTTGTATTTTGGAGCTTTATCCTGTGTCTCACCTGCACAGTTCCGAATGTGGAAGTGGTTGCTCTGACTGACAGGGGAGTGTCAAAAGTTCAATTTCACCGATGACTCACCTTGGTGAACAACAGTTCTAAATAAAGTGTCAGCTGTAGCTCATGGGTAACACTCTCGCCTCGGAGACACAAGGTTATGGGTTCAAGCCCCACTCCAGACACCTGAGTGTGTAATCCACACTGACGCTCCCAGTGCAGTACCGAGGGAGCACTATGTGGTCGAGACATTAAACCAAGGTCTGCCTCCTCGGGTGAATGTAAAAGATCCCTTGGCCACTCCTATACCTCATTGACATGCTGATACTCGGTACCATCTTCCGAAAACACCTCATGTATACTGACCACACCCAGCTCTACCTCACCAGCATCTCTCTCCATCCCTTCACTCTTTCCAAATTGTCTGACCTCCAGTACTGGGTGAGCAGAAATTCCCTCCACCTAACTATTATGAAGACCAAAGCCACTGTCTTTGGTCTCCGCCACAAACTCTGTTCCCTAGCCTCCGACTCCATCCCTCTCCCTGGCCACCTTCTGAGGCGGAACCAGACTGTTCGTAATATTAGCGTCCTATTTGACCCTGAGCTGAGCTTCCAAAATCTCATCCACTCCATACAAACATAGAAATTTACAGGGCAGGAGGCCATTCTGGCCCATCGTGCCCGCACTGGCCGACAAAGAGCCGCACGGCGCTTGGTCAGCAGCCCTGAAGGTTACATATAAACCTATGAACAATGAACAATGGCGGGAAGGTAAAGAGCACCCAGCCCAACCAGTCCGCCTCACACAACTGCAACAGCCCTTATACTGAAACATTCTACACTTCACCCCAACCGGAGCCATGTGATCTCCTGGGAGAGATAAAAACCAGATAAAAACCCAGGTCAATTGGGGAAAAAAATCTGGGAAAATTCCTCTCCGACCCATCCAGGCGATTGAAACTAGTCCAGGAGATCACCCTGGCTGCATTCGATTCCCTGCAGTACTTACCATCGTATCTGCGCCAACCAACAAAAGGTCATCCAGTTTAATCCCACTGACCAGCTTAGGTCCGTAACCCTGCAGGTTGCTGCACTTTAAGTGCCCATCCAACCATCTCTTAAAAGTGGTGAGGGTTTCTGCATTCACCACTCTTCCAGGCAGCGAGTTCCAGACCCCCATAACCCTCTGCGTAAAGAAGCCCCCCCTCAAATCCCCTCTGAACCTTCCACCAACCACCTTAAAACCATGGTCCCTCATAATAGACCCCTCCACCAATGGAAGTTGACCCTTATTATCCACTATATCCAGACCCCTCAATATTATGTACACCTCAATGAGGTCTCCTCTCAACCTCCTCTGTTCCAATGAGAAGAAACCCAGCCTATCCAATCTGTCCTCATAACTAAGATTCTCCATTCCAGGCAGCATCCTAGTAAATCTCCTCTGCACCCTCTCTAGTGCAATCACGTCCTTCCTATAATGCGGCGACCAAAACTGCACGCAGTACTCCAGCTGTGGACTAACCAAAGTATTATACAATTTAAGCATAACCTCCCTGCTCTTATATTCTACGCCATGGCCAATAAAAACAAGCATTCCGTATGCCTTCTTAACCACCTTATCCACCTGGCCTGCTACTTTCAGGGATCTGTGGACAAGCACTCCAAGGTCCCTTTGTTCATCTACACTATTAAGTGGCCTACCGCTTAATGTGTATACCCATTCCTTATTAGCCCCCCCCAAAGTGCATCACCTCACACTTCTCTGAATTAAATTCCATTTGCCACTGCACTGCCCACCTGACCAGTCGATTGATATCCTCCTGCAGCCCATGACTTTCCTCTTCATTATCACCACACAGCCAATTTTAATGTTGTTTGCAAACTTCTTAATCATACTCCCTATATTCAAATCTAGATCATTGATGTATACCACAAAAAGCAAGGGACCCAGTACTGAGCCCTGTGGAACCCCACTGGAAACATCCTTCCAGTCACAAAAACATCCATCAATCATTACCCTTTGCTTCCTGCCTCGAAGCCAATTTTGGATTCAACTTGCCACTTTGCCCTGGATCCCATGGGCTTTTACCTTCATGACCAGTCTACCATGTGGGACCTTATCAAAAGCCTTGCTAAAGTCCATATACACTACATCGTACACACTACCCTCATCGACCCTCTTGGTTACCTTCTCTAAAAATTCAATCAGGTTCGTCAAACACGATCTTCCTTTAACAAATCCGTGCTGACTGTCCCTAATTAATCCCTGCCTTTACAAATCCATCAGCAAGCCCAGCTACTTCCACCTCCATAACAGCGCCCGTCTCCGCCCCGCCTCAGCTCATCCGCTGTGAAAGCCCTCACCCGTGCCTTTGTTACCTCTACTCTTGACTATTCCAACGCTCTCCTGGCTGGCCTCCTACCTTCCACCCTACATAAACTTAAACACATTCCAAAACTTGGCTGCCCATGTCCTAACTTGCGCCAAGTCGAGTTCGCCCATCACCACCTGTACTCGCTGACCGACATTGGCTCTCGGTCCAGCAACGCCTTGATTTTAAAATTCTCATCCTTGTTTTCAAATCTCTCCATGGCCTCTCCCCTCCCTACCTCTGTAACCTCCTTTAGCTCTCTGAGATGTCTGCGCTCCTCTAATTCTGCCCTCTTGCGTATCCCTGATTATAATCGCTCCACCATTGGTGGCCGTGCATTCAGCTGCCTGGGCTCCAAGCTCTGGAACTCCCTCCCTAAACCTCTCCGCCTCTCTACCTCTCTCTCCTCCTTTAAGACGCTCCTTAAAACCTACTCCTTTGACCAAGCTTTTGACCAACCTTCCCTAATTTCCCTTTATGTGGCTCGATGTCAACATTTTTTGATAACGCTCCTGTGAAACGTCTTGGTACATTTTACGACATTAAAGGCGCTATATTGATGAAGGTTGTTGCTGTATTTCAAGAAGAGTCGGAGAATTTTCCCCAGTGTCATGGAAAATATTTTTCCCTCAATTAGTTATTGGATCATTATCTCATTGCTGTTTGTGGGAGCTTGCTGTGCACAAATTGACTGCTGCGTTTCCCACATTACAACAGTGACTACACTCCAAAAGTAATGAATTGGCTGTAAAGCGCTTTGGGACTTCCCAAGATTGTGAAAGGTGCTATACAAATACAAGTTTGTTCATACTTTAAATGTAAAATAGACGGAGCAGGGTGATGGAGGATGCAAGAGACGCAGTCAGGTTAGTATCGGGGCCGCCTAATTCATGACAATTCCCAAAACAGGTATTGACGTTTACCTGTGGCAGGTTGCACAGGGAGAGCTGCTCCCAGCAGTATGGATGATAATGATGGATGATAATATAAGAACACAAGAAATAGGAGCAGGAGTCAGCCATTTGGCCCCTCGAGCCTGCTCCGCCATTCAATAAGATCATGGCTGATCTGATCATGTACTCAGCTCCATTTTCCTGCCCGCTCTCCATAACCCTTTACTCCCTTATTGCTCAAAAATCTGTTTATCTCTGCCTTAAATATATTCAGTGACCCAGCCCCCACAGCTCTCTGGGGCAGGGAATTCCACAGATTTACAACCCTCTGAGAGAAGAAATTCCTCCTCATCTCAGTTTTAAATGGGCGGCTCCTTATTCTGAGACTATGTCCCCTAGTTTGAGTTTCCCCTGTGAGTGGAAACATCCTCTCTGCATCCACCTTGTCGAGCCCCCTCATTATAAGTTTGTCTCCATCCTCTGCCTGCTCCATGACAACATGCAGGCCGTGATCCTGACCAACGGATACACCACAGATTCAGTCCATGTCTGGACCAGAGTCAAGCAAGGATGTGTCATCGCATCAACGCTCTTTTCGATCTTTCTCGCTGCAATGCTCCATCTCACCCTCAACAAGTTCCCCGCTGGAGTGGAGCTAAATGATAGAATAGATGGGTATCTGCTCAACCTCCGCTGTCTCCAGGCTAGATCCAAGGTCACCCCATCCTCTGTCATCGAACTACAGTACGCGGATGACGCTTGCGTTTGCACATATTCAGAGGCCGAACCCCAAGCCATCATCAACACCTTCACCAAGGCGTACGAAAGCATGGGGTACAGAGACGATTCACTAGGCTGATTCTGGAGATGAGGGGGTTACCTTATGATGATAGATTGAGTAGACTGGGTCTTTACTTGTTGGGAGTTCAGAAGGATGAGGGGTGATCTTATAGAAACATTTAAAATAATGAAAGGGATAGACAAGATAGAGGCAGAGAGGTTGTTTCCACTGGTCGGGGAGACTAGAACTAGGGGGCACAGCCTCAAAATACGGGGGAGCCACACAGCACTGCCCCCCAATTATTAAAATCCACGACAAGGCCTTGAACATGGACCATTTTCCATACCTTGGGAGCAAGAACAGACATCGATGACGAGGTCCAACACCGCCTTCAGTGTGCCAACGCAGCCTTCGGTCGCCTGAGGAAGAGAATGTTTGAAGACCAGGATTTCAAACCCAGCACCAAGCTCATGGTCTGCAGAGCAGTAGTGATACCTGCCCTCCTGTATGGCTCAGAGACGTGGACCATATACAGTAGACACCTCAAAACGCTGGAGAAGTACCACCAGCGCTGCCTCCGCAAGATCCTACAAATCCATTGGCAAGATAGATGCACCGACGTCAGTGTTCTTGCTCAGGCCAACATCCCCAGCATCGAAGCACTGACCACATTCGACGAGCTCTGTTGGACGGGGCCACATTGTTCGCATGCCCGACACAAGACTCCCAAAGCAAACGCTCTACTCGGAGCTCCTACATGGCAAACGAGCCCCAAGTGGACAGAGGAAACACTTCAACGACACCCTCAAAGCCTCCTTGACAAAGTGTAACATCCCCACCAACACCTGGGAATCCCTGGCCAAAGACCTAAGTGGAGGAAGTGCATCTGGGAGGGCGCTGAGCACCTCGAGTCTTATCGCCGAGAGCATGCAGAAACCAAGCTTGGGCAAAGAGATCGGTTTGAATGAGGTTCTTGTAGATCTGGTCTCCAGCACTGTGATTCTTTGCACCTTCATGGATTGATACAGCACATAGTTCCAATGAAGCTCCCCTTCCTGTGAGATTACAATCAAATCCTCTTCAATGGAGTGAAACTGATTTTGTGAATTCACACGTGCAAGTCCGTTCCCATGGCAGCAAAATTCCCTGATGGTCAAACCCAGAACATTCGTGCGATAGGCTCCTTTCTTGAGCACAAAAATCTAGGCCAACACTAGAGTGCAGTACTGAAGGAGTGCCGCACTGTCGGAAGGGCAGTACTGAGGAAGTGCCACACTGTCGGAGGGGCAGTGCTGAAGGAGCGTCGCACTGTCGGAGGGGCAGTACTGAGGGAGTGCCGCACTGTTGGAGGGGCAGCACTGAGGGAGTGCCGCACTATCGGAGGGGCAGTACTGAGGGAGCCCCGCACTGTCGGAGGGGCAGTACTGAGAGAGCGCCGCAGTGTCGGAGGGGCAATACTGAGGGAGCCCCGCACTGTCGAAGGGGCAGTACTGAGGGAGTGCCGCACTATCGGAGGGGCAGTACTGAGGGAGCCCCGCACTGTCGGAGGGGCAGTACTGAGAGAGCGCCGCAGTGTCGGAGGGGCAATACTGAGGGAGCCCCGCACTGTCGAAGGGGCAGTACTGAGGGAGTGCCGCACTGTCGGAGGGGCAGTACTGAGGGAATGCCGCACTGTGGAAGGGGCAGTACTGAGGGAGCCCCGCACTGTCGGAGGGGCAGTACTGAGGGAGTGCCGCACTGTCGGATGGGCAGTGCTGAGGGAGCCCCGCACTGTTGGAGGGGCAGTACTGAGGGAGCGCCCCACTGTCGGAGGGGCAGAACGGAGGGAGCGCTGCACTGTTAGCGGGGCAGTACTGAGGGAGCGCCGCACTGTTAGAGGGACAGTACTGAAGAGCGTCGCACGGTCGGAGGGACAGTACTGAGGGAGCGCTGCACTGTTGGAGGGGCAGTTCTGAGGGAGTGCTGCACTGTCGGAGGGACAGTACCGAGGGAGCACTGCACTGTCGGAGGGGCAGTACTGAGGGAGTGCTGCACTGTCGGAGGGGCAGTACTGAGGGAATGCTGCACTGTCGGAGGGCAGTACTGAGGGAGTGCTGCACTGTCGGAGGTATTGTCTTTCAGATGAGACGTTAAACTAAGGCCCATTCTGCTCTCTCAGGTCGACATAAAAGATCCCGTGGCACTATTTGAAGAAGAGCAGGGAAGTTATCTCCGGTGTCCTGGTGGATATTTATCCCTCAACCATCATCACTGGAACAGGTTATCTGGTCATTATCATATTGCTGTTTGTGGGACCTTGCTGTGCGCAAATTGGCTGCTGTGATTCCTAAATTGCAACAGTGACCACACTGCAGAAGTACTTCATTGGCTGTGAAGCACTTTGGGACGTCCTTCGTTTATAGAAGGTGCCATAGAAACGCAAATCTTACTTTCTGTCAGATGCACTGATGTTTCCTAGTTTGAGTCGTTTAATGGCCCCGATTTTAACCAGGCGGTGTGAGGTCAGTCAGTCCTCCAATCCCACTGCTCCCCCACCCCTCTCCGTGTCCCAGTATTAACCTGTTGTTTTGAAGGAAGCGGGGTCTATCTTTAAACATGCCAGTGAGTGCGATGATGTCAAGCTGAGGGCTGAGCGGGGTAGTGTGGGGGGAGGGGGGCAATGTTGGTATCCCCGGAAGCTGGGGAAAAAACCACCCACGAGTATGACGGAGACACGATTGTGTCAAGTGTCTGCGGCCTCGAAGCGTTTCCTGGCTTCCTTATAATGAGTGAACTATCATTAATTCCTCACAAGGCAAATGGGAGCCAAGGGCCGGGATTCCCTGAGCCAGGAGCTTGTCGGCCAGATCCTGCCCATCCGTGCTGTCCACAATAAGTGCCTTCGTGGTCGAGTCCAGGCCAGGCAAGCACCAAAACAGTGATTTTGTTATTACAGGTTGAAACTCCCTTAGTCAGAACCCTCAGGATCTGGCCTGTTCTGGATAAGGGATTTTTCCGGATGAGGTCATGTTAAATTGGATGGTACAGGTACGTAGCTAGGGGATATCGGGGCTGGTTGGCTTGGGGCTGGGAGTGCGGCAGAGAGATCGTGGGGTGGTGGGGGTGGGGTGGGGTGGGGGGACCTGGATCGCGGGGTCAGGCCAGCGATTGCGGGAGTCGGCAGTGAGGAAGCACTTCAAGTTCACGTCGGAGTTCTGCGCATGCGCCACCCGGTGGCTGGAAATGGTTCTGGACGAGGGGTGGTTCTGGATAAGGGAGTTCTGGATAATGGAGGTTCAACCTGTAAAAGAGCTTTAGCGATTGGCCCCCTTGCTTGGACTCTGAGAGAACAGACTGGGGATTTTAGGAACATAGGAACAGGAGGAGGCCATTCAACCCCTTCAACCTGGTGCACCATTCAATCAGATCGGGGCTGATCTGGACCTCAACTTTTGCTCCATATCTTTTATCATCCATACCCAACAACAATCTATCGATCTCAGTCTGGAAGATATCCATTGACCTGGCACCCACAGCCTTCTGGGGGAGGGAGTTCCAGATTTCCATGACCATTTGTGCAAAGACATCACCCTGAATAACCTTGCTCTACATTTAAGGTTATGCCCCCTTGGTCTGTATTCCCCCTACAGGAAATTGCTTCTCTCTATCGACCCTATCTAATATCTTTAACATTTTAAATGCCTCAATGAGATCACCCCTCATCCTTCTATAATAAAGGGAATACAAGCAAATTTCTACAACCTGCCCTTATAATGTAACCCTTTTAGCCCCAGTATGATTCTGATGTACATGGCCTTCTTTGACCTCACAAATGCCTTTGACACTGTTAACCGCGAGGGACTATGGAGCATCCTCCTCCGTTTCGGCTGCCCCCAAAAGTTTGTCACCATCCTCCGCCTGCTCCACGATGACGTGCAGGCCGTGATCCTGACCAACGGATCCACCACAGACCCAATCCATGTCCAGACCAGAGTCAAGCAGTGCGTCATCGCGCCAACCCTTTTCTCGATCTTACTCGCTGCAATGCTCCATCTCACACTCAACAAGCTCCCCGCTGGAGTAGAACTAAACTATAGAACTAGTGGGAACCTGTTCAACCTGCGTCGCCTCCAGGCGAGATCCAAGACTGTCCCATCCTCTGTCATCGAGCTACAGTACACGAACAACGCCTGTGTCTGCGCACATTCAGAGGCTGATCTCCAAGCCATCGTCAACACCTTCACCGAGGCATACGAAAGCATGGGCCTTACACTAAACATCCGTAAGACAAAGGTCTTCCACCAACCTGGACTTTTCAGAATGGCAGGCAGTGACTAGTGGGGTACCGCAAGGTTCTGTGCTGGGGCCCCAGCTGTTTACACTGTACATTAATGATTTGGACGAGGGGATTAAATGTAGTATCTCCAAATTTGCAGATGACACTAAGTTGGGTGGCAGTGTGAGCTGCAAGGAGGATTCTATGAGGCTGCAGAGCGACTTGTATAGGTTAGGTGAGTGGGCAAATGCATGGCAGATGAAGTATAATGTGGATAAATGTGAGGTTATCCACTTTGGTGGTAAAAACAGAGAGACAGACTATTACCTGAATGGTGACAGATTAGGAAAAGGGCAGGTGCAAAGAGCCCTGGGTGTCATGGTACATCAGTCATTGAAAGTTGGCATGCAGGTACAGCAGGTGGTTAAGAAAGCAAATGGCATGTTGGCCTTCATAGCGAGGGGATTTGAGTACAAGGGAAGGGAGGTGTTGCTACAATTGTACAGGGCCTTGGTGAGGCCACACCTGGAGTATTGTGTACAGTTTTGGTCTCCTAACCTGAGGAAGGACATTCTTGCTATTGAGGGAGTGCAGCGAAGGTTCACCAGACTGATTCCCGGGATGGCGGGACTGACCTATCAAGAAAGACTGGATCAACTGGGCTTGTATTCACTGGAGTTCAGAAGAATGAGAGGGGACCTCATAGAAACGTTTAAAATTCTGACGGGGTTAGACAGGTTAGATGCAGGAAGAATGTTCCCAATGTTGGGGAAGTCCAGAACCAGGGGACACAGTCTAAGGATAAGGGGGAAGCCATTTAGGACCGAGATGCGGAGGAATTTCTTCACCCAGAGAGTGGTGAACCTGTGGAATTCTCTACCACAGAAAGTTGTTGAGGCCAATTCACTAAATATATTCAAAAAGGAGTTAGATGAAGTCCTTACTACTAGGGGGATCAAGGGGTATGGCAAGAAAGCAGGAATGGGGTACTGAAGTTGAATGTTCAGCCATGAACTCATTGAATGGCGGTGCAGGCTAGAAGGGCCGAATGGCCTACTCCTGCACCTATTTTCTATGTTTCTATGTTTCTATGATCCCGTCTCACAGCACTGGCCCCCGATTGTCAAAATCCACGGCGTGACCTCAGGAGCCTATTATCAGCTAGGGCAGACATCGATGACGAGGTCCAAAACTGCCTCCAGTGCACCAGGGCAGCCTTCGGCCACCTGAGGAAGAGAGTGTTCGAAGACCAGATCTTCAAAACTGGCACCAAGCTTATGGTCTACAGGGCTGCAGTGATATCCGCCCCCCTGTATGGCTCAGAGTGGACCATGTACAGTAGACAGCTTAAATCGCTGGAGAAATACCTCCAACAATGTCTCCGCAATATCCTACAAATCCCCTGGGAGGATAGACGCACCAACGTTCTCGACCAGGCCAACATCCCCAGGATCGAAGCACTGACCACACTTGATCAGCTCCGCTGGGCAGGCCACATTGTTCACATGCCTGACACGAGACTCCCAAAGCAAGCGCTCTACTCGGAACTCCTACACGGCAAGCGAGCACAAGGTGGGCAGAGAAAACATTTCAAGTACACCCTCAAAGCCTCCTTGATAAAATGCAACATCCCTACCGACACCTGGGAGTCCCTGGCCAAAGACCACCCTAAGTGGAGGAAGAGCATCCGGGAGGGCGCTGAGCACCTCGAGTCTCATCGCAGAGAGTGTAAAGTCCTGTCCCCTCAGTACAGATTCACACGAGGCATGTAGTGAAGTCAAGGTCACTCTGGACCTGCACCTTTATTTCACAGCTCTGGAATGCTGCACTTGCCTGAGACCTGTCCTTATTTACCTGTCTCTTGCAAGTGCACCCCTGGTGGTAAGGTATGCTGGTGGTTACAGGTCATATCTTATTACAGTCATATATAGCATGTTAGGATACAGTTATATATAATAATGTAAGATACATGACATCACCCTCCCCCAAGGTCTTATTGTCTTAAAAGGTTCAGTCTCTCAGGTGGTCTACGCTCTCGCGTGGAGAGTTTGAGTTGTAGTTCAGTTGTTTGCCTTGGTGTCTGTTTTTCTTTGGGTGTGGTTGCTGGTATCTCGCCTGGGCTGTCTGTTTCAATTGGTGTGATTGTTGTTGACTCCCCTAGGCTGTCTGTTGGGATTGCCCTTTCCTCAGGTTGTTCCCTCTGTCTGTCCACCAGGTGTGGTGCGAGTTCCACATTATAGTCTGCCTCTGGGTCCGCAGTGTTGTTGGTAAATCTGCTTTTGACTTGGTCTACATGCCTCCGGCAGGTTTTGCCATTGTCCATTTGTACTACCAGTAGCCTGCTTCCTTCCTTGCCTGTTACTGTCCCTGCAAGCCATTTGGGACCCCTCCATAGTTTAGTACAAACACTTTGTCCCCTATCTCATTCCATCTCCCTCTCGAATTTCTGTCATGGTACTCAGTCAGCTTACGGCGCTTTGCCTCAACGATTTCGTGCATGTCTGGGAGGATTAATGAGAGCCTTGTTTTTAAAGTCCTTTTCATCAACAGTTGCGCGGAGGGGATCCCAGTCAATGAGTGCGGACGAGATCTGTATGCCAGCAGTAGTCGCGACAGGCGACCCTGCAGTGTGGGACCTTGGATTTTAAGCATGCCTTGTTTAATGATTTGCACTGCTCTCTCCACCTGGCCATTGGAGGCCAGCTTGAACGGTGCCATCTTGACGTGATTTATGCCGTGGTCAATTGTAAAGTCTTGGAATTCTGTGCTGGTGAAGCACGGACCATTGTCACTGATCAATATGTCAGGGATTCTGTGCGTTGCAAACATGGTTGCGAGGCTCTCCACAGTGGTGGAGGTTGTGCTCGAGTTTAAAATAGTGCATTCAATCCACTTTGAAAATGCATCTACAACTACGAGGAACATTTTGCCCCTGTATGGGCCCGCATAGTCTATATGCACCCGCGACCACGGTTTGGTAGGCCAGGGCCAGGGGCTCAGTGGACCTTCCCTGGGGGCATTGCTGAGTTGGGCACAAATGGTGCACCTTCGGACGCAGAACTCCAAGTCCGCGTCAATACTAGGCCACCAGACGTGGGATCTGGCTATGGCCTTCATGAGAACGATCCCCGGGTGCTCGTGGTGGAGCTCCCGGACAAATGCCTTTCTGCCTCGCAGAGGCATGACTACTCGGCTGCCCCTCATCAAGCAGTCTGCTTGTAGTGATAGCTCATGCATGCGCCTGTGAAAGGGTTTTAATTCCTCGGGGCAGGCATCGCGAGCCTCTGCCCAGTCACCGGTTAGGACACATCTTTTGACTAAGGATAATGTGGGGTCGCTGGCCATCCAGGCTCTGATTTGGCGAGCCGTCATGGGCGAACCTGTGGACTCAAAGGCCTTGATTGCCATGACTATCTCACAGTCCTGTTTGTCAGACCCTTCCGTGGTCACCAGTGGTAGCCTACTGAGCACGTCAGCACAGTTGTCTGTGCCTGGTCTGTGCCTTATGGTATAGTCGTAGGACGCCAGCATGAGTGCCCTCCATTGAATTCGCGCCGAGGCGTTGGCGTTTATTGCCTTGCTCTTGGATAGGAGGGACGTGAGGGGCTTGTGGTCGGTTTCTAACGCAAACTTGGCCCCGAAAAGGTATTGGTGCAACTTTTTGACACCGTACACGCACGCGAGCGCCTCCTTCTCTACCATTCCGTACCCGCGCTCCGCCCACGAAAGTGACCTGGAGGCATAAGCTATGGGTTGTAATTTACCCGCACTATTGACATGTTGCAAAACACACCCGATCCCATACGCTGATGCATCGCATGTGAGAACTAGCTTTTTACCTGGATCAAAGAAAGTCAAAACACTGTTGGAACACAGAAGGTTGCATGCCTTATTGAAGGCGCGTTCCTGGGCGTCCCCGCAAAACTAATCGCACCCCTTCCTGAGTAGCACGTGGAGAGGCTCCAGCAGTGTGCTGAAGTTCTACATAAAGTTCCCAAAGTAATTGAGTAGCCCAAGAAAGGCGCGCAGTTCTGAGACATTCCTGGGGCCTGGGTGCCAGGCGAATTGCTTCTGTTTTGGACTCTGTTGGGCGGATTCCATCAGCGGCAATCCTTCTGCCCAAAAATTCAACCTCGGGTGCGAGAAACAGGCACTTGGATTTCTTGACTCGTAGGCCTACCCGATCCAACCACTTTAGTACTCCCTCCAAATTACGGAGATGGGAGTCGGTGTCCCTGTTCGTGATAAGTATGTCGTCTTGAAATACAACCGTCCCCGGGATGGACTTGAGCAGACTCTCCATGTTGCGCTGGAATATGGCAGCTGCCGACCTGATGCCGAATGGGCATCGATTGTACATGAAAAGGCCTCGATGTGTGTTGATGGTGGTGAGTAGCTTGGATTCCTCGGTCAATTCTTGCGTCATATATGCAGATGCGAGGTCTAATTTTGAGAAAAGTTTACCTCCAGCCAATGTGGCAAATAAGTCCTCCGCTCTGGGCAGCGGGTACTGGTCCTGTAGGGAGACTCTGTTTATGGTAAATTTGTAGTCCCCACAGATTCGTACAGATCCATCAGGCTTCATGAGTGGGATGATGGGACTTGCCCAATCGCTAAATTCCACAGGTGTTATAATGCCTTCCCACAGAAGCCTGTGTAAATTCGTGATCAATCTTTTCCCTCATCACATAGGGTACAGCTCTGGCCTTGTGATGGACCGGTCTAGCATCCTGTGTGATGTAGATTTTGAATTTGGCCCCTTTGAAAGTGCCCACACCTGGCTGAAAGAGATGTTCAAATCGCTTTATAACTGTTGAGCAGGAGGTCCGTTCCTCTAATGACATGGCATGGACATCATCCCATTTCCAGTTTAGTTTTGCCAGCCAGCTTCTCCCCAGCAGTGCTGGGGGGTTTCCGGGGACAATCCACAGGGGAAGTCGGTTCATTGTCCCTTTGTGTGTGACAGAGAGCATGGCGCTGCCAAGGACTGGTACGATTTCTCTGGTATAGGTCCTTAGTTTGGTGTCGACCCTTGTGAGTTTTGGTCTGTCTCTTTTATGCGGCCACAGCTGTTCAAATTGTTGAGCGCCCATGAGAGATTGACTCGCTCCCCTATCCAGCTCCATGTTGACAGATATCCCGTTGAGTAGGACCCTCATCATTATAGGAGGCGTCCTGTTGTAGGAGCAGCGGCCATTGATCGTGTTGACCCGCTGTACATCGGTGTCCCGGGTACTGTCCCCACCATCTTCTGGTCCGCTTTCCGACCCATCCGATTCGTATACCAGTCGAGCTGCCGTTTTTGTGCACACGCGGGCCAAATGCCCTGTATTTTCACAATTTCTGCAAACAGCTTGCTGAAATCGACATTCCCTTGGCGAGTGCCCACCCACACTCCAGCACAGACCTGTTCCATTGTTCAAAGTGTTCCCAAATAATGAGCTGCATCTGGTTGATCTCTCTTGAGCTTCTCTCAGTTTGTAGTTGATTGCTCGCATTGTGGGTTGATGAGGTGTGAACGGCCGTTCCTGTGGCCCTTGATGGCTTCTGCCTGCTGTCGAGATCCTGTCCTCCCGGTTTTGTCTGTGTGTGGGGGTAGCAGCTTGTTTAGTGCTGTGAACTTCTTGTTCCGATATTTCATTAGTTGTCGTACCTGCATTGTAAATCAACCTCGTTTCTTCTTCCCCGACCAAGAATGTCTGTGAAACCAGTGCTGCTGCCTCTAAGGTCAGGTTCTTGGTCTCTCTGCGCTTTCGGAATATGTCTGCGTGGCCTATTCCTTCAATGAAAAAGTCTCTCAGCATTTCTCTCCTCAGTTCATCGGAGAACTCACATAAACTAGCCAACAGGCTCTCGACAGCAGGCAGAAGCCATCAAGGGCCACAGGAACGGCCGTTCACACCTCTTCAACCCACAATGTGAGCAATCAACTACAAAGTGAGAGAAGCTCAAGAGAGATAAAGTAAATGAGTTGACGGCACAAATCATTACAAATGGGTATGATTTGGTGGCCATTACAGAAACGTGGTTGCAGGGTGGCCAAGACTGGGAATTAAACATACAGGGGTATCTGACGATTCTGAAAGATAGACAAGAAGGGAAAGGAGGTGGGGTAGCTCTGTTAATAAAGGATGATATCAGGGCAGTTGTGAGAGACGATATTGGCTCTAATGAACAAAATGTTGAATCATTGTGGGTGGAGATTAGAGATAGTAAGGGGAAAAAGTCACTGGTGGGCATAGTTTATAGGCCCCCAAATAATAACTTCACGGTGGGGCGGACAATAATCAAGGAAATAATGAAGGCATGTGAAAAAGGAACGGCAGTAATCATGGGGGATTTTAACCTACATATCGATTGGTCAAATCAAATTGCACGGGGTAGCCTGGAGGAGGAATTCATAGAATGCATAAGGGATTGTTTCTTAGAACAGTATGTTACAGAACCTACAAGGGAGAAAGCTATCTTAGATCTGGTGCTGTGTAATGAGACAGGAATAATAAATGATCTCCGAGTAAAAGATCCTCTCGGAATGAGTGATCACAGTATGGTTGAATTTGTAATACAGATTGAGGGTGAGGAAGTAGTGTCTCAAACGAGCATACTATGCTTAAACAAAGGGGATTACAGTGGGATGAGGGCAGAGTTGGCTAAAGTAGACTGGAAACACAGACTAAACGGTGGCAAAATTGAGGAACAGTGGAGGACTTTATAGGAGCTCTTTCATAGTGCTCAACAAAAATATATTCCAATGAAAAAGAAGGGTGGTAAGAGAAGGGATAACCAGCCATGGATAACCAGGGAAATTAAGGAGAGTATCAAATTAAAAACCAATGCGTAAAAGGTGACCAATGTTAGTGGGAAAATAGAAGATTGGGAACATTTTAAACGACAGCAAAGAATGACTAAGAAAGCAATAAAGAAAGGAAAGATAGATTACGAAGGTAAACTTGCGTAAAACATAAAAATGGATAGTAAAAGCTTTTACAGACATATAAAACGGAAAAGAGTGACTAAAGTAAATGTTGGTCCCTTAGAAGATGAGAAGGGGGATTTAATAATGGGAAATGTGGAAATGGCTGAGACCTTAAACAATTATTTTGCTTTGGTCTTCACAGTGGAAGGCACAGAAACCATGCCAGAAATTGCTGGTCACAGGAATGTGGGAAGGGAGGACCTGGAGACAATCACTATCACTAGCAGGGTAGTGCTGGATAGGCTAATGGGATTCAAGGTAGACAAGTCCCCTGGTCCTGATGAAATGAATCCCAGGGTATTAAAAGAGATGGAGGAAGTTATAGCAGATGCATTCGTTATAATCTACCAAAATTCTCTGGACTCTGGGGAGGTACCAGCGGATTGGAAAACAGCTAATGTAACGCCTCTGTTTCAAAAAGGGGGCAGACAAAAGGCAGGTAACTATAGGCCGGTTAGTTTCACATCTGTAGTGGGGAAAATGCTTGAAACTATCATTAAGGAAGAAATAGCGGGACATCTAGATAGGAATAGTGCAATCAAGCAGACGCAGCATGGATTCATGAAGGGGAAATCATGTTTAACTAATTTACTGGAATTCTTTGAGGATATAACGAGCATGGTGGATAGAGGTGTACCGATGGATGTGGTGTATTTAGATTTTCAAAAGGCATTCGATAAGGTGCCACACAAAAGGTTACTGCAGAAGATAAAGGTACGTGGAGTCGGAGGAAATGTATTAGCATGGACAGAGAATTGGCTGGCTAACAGAAAGCAGAGAGTCGGGATAAATGGGTCCTTTTCGGGTTGGAAATCGGTGGTTAGTGGTGTGCCACAGGGATCGGTGCTGGGACCACAACTGTTTACAATATACATAGATGACCTGGAAAAGGGGACAGAATGTAGTGCAACAAAATTTGCAGATGACACAAAGATTAGTGGGAAAGTGGGTTGTGTAGAGGACACAGAGAGGCTGCAAAGAGATTTAGATAGGTTAAGCGAATGGGCTAAGGTTTGGCAGATGGAATACAATGTCGGAAAGTGTGAGGTCATCCACCTTGTGAAAAAAAACAAAAAAAGGGAATACTATTTGAATGGGATGAAATTACAACATGCTGCGGTGCAGAGGGACCTGGGGGTCCTTGTGCATGAATCCCAAAAAGTTAGTTTGCAGGTACAGCAGGTAATCAGGAAGGCGAATGGAATGTTGGCCTTCATTGCGAGAGGGATGGAGTACAAAAGCAGGGAGGTCCTGCTGCAACTGTACAGGGCATTGGTGAGGCCGCACCTGGAGTACTGCGTGCAGTTTTGGTCGCTTTACTTAAGGAAGGATATACTGGCTTTGGAGGAGGTACAGAGATGATTCACTAGGCTGATTCCGGAGATGAGGGGGTTACCTTATGATGATAGATTGAGTAGACTGGGTCTTTACTCGTTGGAGTTCAGAAGGATGAGGGGTGATCTTATAGAAACATTTAAAATAATGAAAGGGATAGACAAGATAAAGGCAGAGAGGTTGTTTCCACTGGTCGGGGAGACTAGAACTAGGGGGCACAGCCTCAAAATATGGGGCAGCCAATTTAAAACCGAGTTGAGAAGGAATTTCTTCTCCCAGAGGGTTGTGAATCTGTGGAATTCTCTGCCTAAGGAAGCAGTTGAGGCTAGCTCATTGAATGCATTCAAGTCACAGATAGATAGATTTTTAACTAATTTCGGGAATTAAGGGTTATGGGGAGCGGGCGGGTAAGTGGAGCTGAGTCCACAGCCAGATCAGCCATGATCTTGTTGAATGGCGGAGCAGGCTCAAGGGGCTAGATGGCCTACTCCTGTTCCTAATTCTTATGTTCTTATGTTCTTATGTTCTAACCTCCGAAGTTCCGCCACAAAGTCGGGTATGCTCTGGCCCACACAGCGTCTGTAGTTGTCGAACCTGTGTCTGGCCATGTGTAGGCTGCTCACTGGCTTCAGGTGATCTCTTACCAGTGTGCTCAATTCTTCAAACGACTTGCTTGCTGGTTTCTCTGGTGCCAACAGACCCTTCATTAAAGCGTATGTTTTCGAGCCACAGCTGGTCAAGAGATGGGCTCTTCTCTTGTCTGCCTTATCATCGCCTAACCAGTCTTTGGTTACAAAGCTTCACTGAAGCCTTTCTATAAAGTCCTCCCAATTGTCTCCCGCATTGTACTTTTCATCTGATCCGTTGTTCGCCATTCTGTGGATTCTGTATTCCGGAACTTGTCGCCACTGTAAAGTCCTGTCCCCTCAGTACAGATTCACATGAGGCATGTAGTGAAGTCAAGGTCACTCTGGACCTGCACCTTTATTTCACAGCTATGGAATGCTGCACTTGCCTGAGACCTGTCCTTATATACCTGTCTGGGACAGGTATCCAGTGTCTCTTGCAAGTGCATTCCTGGTGCTAAGGTACGCTGGTGGTTACAGGTCATATCTTATTACAGTCATGTATAGCATGTTCGGATACAGTTATATATAATAATGTAAGATACATGACAGAGAGCATGCAGAAAACAAATGCAGACAGCGGAAGGAGCGTGCGGTAAACCAGACTCCCCACCCACCCTTACCCTCAACCACTGTCTGTCCCACCTGTGACAGAGACTGTAATTCCCATATTGGACTGTTCAGTCACCTGAGAACTCACTTTTAGAGTGGAAGCAAGTCTTCCTCGATTCCGAGGGACTGCCTATGATGATGATTGTGATGAATCTACTGCACCCCCTCCACCCCAGTATATCCGGGGCGCCAGGGACCCCGGATGGGGTCTGACCAAGGCTCGATAGAGCTGAAGCATCACTTGCTCCTCTCTGAAACCCAGCTCCCGAGACAAAGGCCAGCATTCCATCGTCCTTTGCCTTTACTTGTTGCATCTGTCCACTAGCGTTTAGTGATGTGTATATGGACATCTCGTCCCTTTACTCCTCCACAGTTCCTAGTCTCTTGCCATTAAGAAAATATTCCAATTGGACCTCCTTGGATCCAAAGTGGATGACCTCACACTTCTCCATGTCGAACTCCATCTGCCACAGGTTTGCCACTCACTCAGTCGGTCTTTGTCCCTCGGTAACTTCCTGCTCCCAGCTACACAACTTACTGTGTCTCCTAACTTAGTGTCATCTGCAAACTTGGATAAGCAACTCCCTATTGCTTCATCCAGGTCATTGATAGCGATGGTGAAAAGCTGAGGCCCCAGTCCAGATCCCTGGGGAGCACCAGTGGTCACACCAATCATACCATATCCCCTTTGGTCTCCCCTCTCTGTCTCCAACCTCCCAACCAATTACTGACCCATGTCACAAGGTTACCCCCAATTCCACACGCTCTCAATTTGTCTGAAATGTTATCAAATGCTTTCTGGAAGTACCTATAGACAATATCTATAGGCACTCCCCTATCCAACATGTCAATGACCTATCCAGCACAAATCCACGCTGACTGTCACCAGTTGATATGTGTCCAAGTGCTCACTCATGTTTCTGGAAATACACAGTATTTACAGCACAGAAACAGGCCATTGGGCCCAACAGGTCCACGCCGGTGTTCATGCTCCACACCAGCCCCCTCCCACCCCTCTCCATCTCACCCCATCACCATATCCTTCTATTCCTTTTTCCCTCATGTGTTTATCCAGCTTCCCCTTAAATGCATCGATACTATTCCCTATCGAACACTCCCTGTGGCAGCGAGTTCCACATTCTCACCACTCTCTGGGTAAAGAAGTTTCTCCTGAATTCAGTATTATTAGTGACTATCTTATATTTATGGCCCCTAGTTCTGGACTTCCCCACACTTTCTCTACCCTATCAAACCCTTTTATAATCTTAAAAATCTCTATCAGGCCACCCCTGAGTCTTCCTTTTTTGAGAGATAAGAGCCCCGCCTGTTCAATCTTTCCCGATAGTTATAACTGTATCGTTCTCATCATTCTTTTATTTCACCTTCTCCAGTGCCTCGATATTCTTTTCATGATATGGAGACCAGAGTTCACAGTACTCCAAGTGTGCTGTAACCAAGATTCTAGACAAGTTTAACATAACAACTTGTATTTATATAGCGCCTTTAACGTAGTAAAATGTCCCAAGGCGCTTCATAGGAGTGTTACAGACAAACAGATAAATTTGACACCCAGCCACATAAGAAGAACTTACGGCAGGTGACCAAAAGCTTGGTTAAAGAGGTCGGTTTTAAGGGGCGTCTTAAAGGAGGAAAGAGAGATAGAGAGGCGGAGAGGTTTAGGGAGGGAGTTCCAGAGCTTGGGGCCCAGGCAGCTGAAGGCACGGCCACCGATGGTTGAGAGATTATAATCAGGGATGGTCAGGAGGGCAGAATTTGAGGAGCACAGACATCTCGGAGGGGGTTTGTGGGGTTGGAGGAGATTACAGAAATAGGGAGGGGCGAGGCCATGGAGGGATTTGTAAATGAGGATGAGAATTTTGAAATCGAGTCGTTGTTTAACCATTAGCTAATGTAGGTCAGCGAGCACAGGGGTGATGGATGATCTTGACATGGTGCGAGTTAGGACATGGGCTGCCGAGTTTTGGATCGCCTCAAGTTTACGTAGGGTAGAATGTGGGAGGCCGGCCAGGAGTGCGTTGGAGTAGTCAAGTCTGGAGGTAACAAAGTTATGGATGAGGGTTTCAGCAGCAGAAGAGCTGAGGCAGGGGCAGAGGTGGGCAATGTTACGGAGGTGGAAAGAGGTGGTTTTAGTTATGCTGGCCCTATGTAGCCAGAAGCTCGCTTCAGGGTCAAATATGAACAGTGTGGTTCAGCCTCAGACAGATGCTAAGGAGAGGGATGGAGTCAGTGGTTAGGGAACGCAGTTTGTAGTGGTTTATAACTACTCTGGAAATGAACCCGAGTGCTTTGTATGCTTTTTAATGGCCTTATTAACCTGTTGCTCCTTTTAGTGATTTGTGTATCTGTACCCCTGTACCCGTTTGTCCCTCTGCCCCAGTTACACTTTTGCTTTCCAAGCAGTATGTGGCTTCCTAAAGCTGTTCCTTGCAAGTTCTCCTTTTCCACCTCTCATTATGTTTTTCATACCCTTTTGATGCTTTTTATAGCTGTCCCAGCCTGTTGGATTTCCACTTTTCCTTGCATTGTGTAGCTTTTTCTTTTAGCTTGATACTGTCCCCTGCCTCCTTTGTTGACCATGGGTGTTTAACTGTATACGTGCAGCCTTTGTCTTTCAGGGATATGTACTGATTACCTATTGTCCCAAAAACTTCTTGGAATAGTCCCCACGGTTTGTCCGTGGGTTTGGCCATTAATAACCCAGCTCAGGTTACAGTGGTCAATTCACTTCTCATTCCCTTCGAAGGTTATATTGACTTAAATTTAAAAGCTTGGTTTGTCACTCTCCCTCTCAAATCTGATGCCAAATTCAATCATACACAGTCACTATTTGCAAGATGCTCCCTTACTGTATGACCGTTAATTTTAGCTTGGTACTCATCACTAAATCCAATATGGCCCTTATCCCTGGTCAATTGTAAAACCTGTTCTAGAAAGCTGTCTAAATATATTCTAGAAATTAATTGTCTTTATGTGCACTATTATGCTTCTCCGCGTTTGTGAAAATTAAAATCAGGAGGTCTGTAGACAACTGCCAGCAGACACTCGCATCCCTTACTGTTCCTCCGTTCTACCCATTCCTGCATTACAACAGTTCAACACTTCAACAGTGCTTCATTGGCTGTAAAGCCTTTGGGACGTTCTGCGGCCATGAAAGGGGCTATATAAATGCAAGTCTTTCTTTCTTTTACAGTTTCCACTGCCTGTTCCTCCTTACAGAAATCCCTTTTTACCACTGCTGTAATTATGTCTTTGATCAATATAGCTACTGATCCTTTCCCAATCTCCCTGTCCTTTGCAAAGACTCTGGAATTTGCATGTCCCAATCCTGCCCAGCATTGCAGCCAGCTCTCTAACAGCTACTACGTCATACCCTTTAGGACAAATGTGTGCTTACAACTCACACTTCTTTTATTTCTCATGCTATGTGCATTGGTGTACGGAACTCTGAGCCACCCTGCCTACACACCCTCATGTTATGCTCACTTTGTGACCTATCGCCCGATTGGTTGCTGAAGCTTTCCGCATTGTTGTACAGGCAATTTAATTGATTTTACTTCTTATCACTCCTGATTTATTTTTAACAGGTATTTTATTATTACTTCCTTTTAATCTGTTCTGTTCTGAAGCTAGTATTTATATTATCTTTATCTGCTTTGTGGTCTGACCTTTGCCCTTATACCCCCTTTTTATATCTTTAGGTTATTATTACATTAATTTTCTGCCCATTTATTGGTTTAACATTCTATTTACAGTTTTATTATCCTTTTAGTTATGATCTTATCCCAGCCCTATCCAGTGCAGCCCCTCCCATCCCCGTACTTGTGCCATGAAATGGAGCCCAACTTTCCCCACACCAGTCTTTCAGTCACACATTCCCTTTCCTGATCAGTTTGTCCCTCTGCCAATCAGCAATTGGCCCGGGTAATAATCTGGCGATGACTCCCCTCGAGGTCCTGCTTTTTAATTCCGTTTCAAGATCCAGCGACTCCCTCACCAGCTGATTTGAGATATCCCTCATCCTGGTAGACAACACACTCTCCCAAACTCTCAACCGTGACCACAGAGGATACCTTCAATCCTCCTAATGACCACATTCCCGATAACTATAACCTATCTACTCTGCTTCTCCTCCCCTCCCTCTTGAACTGCCTCCTACTCCACGCTGCCTTGGTGAGGATTCTGGCCATTCTCCCTGAAACCCTGCTCCTATCCCCACAGGCAGCAAACACATCGTACCTGCTTGCTAGAATCAGACTCTATGGTCCCGCCACTCGATCCCCCATATCCTGCTGGCTGTCTGTCACACTCTCTTCTTCCTCAATCTGTACAACTCAATGTTGTTACCTACCCTGGCCCCTCAGCGTACTATGTGGTGTGCCTGTGTTCTGGAATGGACTCTCCAGATACTCCTCCCCCTCCCTGATGTGTCAGCATGTCTATACCACTCTGAACTGGCGAAGGGATGGGGGTGGTAGGGCAGCCTGGGCAACCACTTCATGGACAGGTGGGCACTGGAGATATGATTGACATGCCCACTGACCCCAGAAGGTCAGGTGGGATCAGCGGTGGAGGGGATCGGTGGGCAGGAATTTGAGGTGTTCCATGGCAACATGGGCTTCGAGGGTCTGTAGTGTGACTGACGAAGAACAAGCCTGGACTCCTGGAATAGACTCCATAAAACTCCTGTCTACTGTCAGCAATGTGGCTATGTCATGTTGAGCCGATTACTGTGAGTGAGTTTGGTCACATTCCTGTCTCCATTCCAATAGACTGAGTCAGAGATACGTGTTGACCTCACCTACAGTAAAAGAGCTGATACTGTAACGTGTTGTTACCTCACTGGCCCTCAGCGTACCAGTATCTGCCAGCTTTCTATGTCCCCAAATTGTGCATGTGTCACAGCAATCTGGAGTTCCAAAGGAAACTGGAAGGTCCCATGCTTGAGGCCGGCTTTATTATGAAATTACACTGAGAAACCCACTTGTATCTGTCAATCAATTGGTTGTTGGGCTGCCCTGGTAAAATGATATACTGGTTTAAGAGCCAGCTCAGAATTGTTACAGACATGCCAACAGACCAAGTAATTCGATATAATACCTCACTAGCCCCCAAAATGTCTTGTCTGTTTGGCTGGAAAGGAGCTGCAAAGTTGGTTTAGCAGCTAATCAAACGCTAGCATGGTGGAGACCAGCCCTAGAATGTCCTCTTTGGACACAATTGGCGATCCGGGCCCAAATTGTGACCAAAATGGCACCAAATTGCATTTAAGAAGTGTTTTTTTTTGGAATGTAGTCACTGTTGTAATGTAGGAAACACAGCAGCCAATTTGCGCACAGCAAGCTCCCACAAACAGCAATGCGATAATGATCAGATAATCTGTTTTAGTGAAGTTAATTGAGGGATAAATATTGGCCAGGACACCAGGGATAACTCCCTTGATATTCTTCAAAATAGTGCTGTGGGATCTTTTACGTCCACCTGAGAGGGCAGAGGGGGTCTCGATTTAATGTCTCACCCAAAAGACAGCACCTCCGACAGTGCAGCGCTCTCTCAGCACTGCACTGGACTGTCAGCCTAGATTTTTATCCTCCAGTCTCTGGAATGGGTTTGAACCCACAACCTCCTGACCCAAAGGTGAGTGTGCTGCCCACTGAGTCACAGCTGACGCTAAAATTGCTCAAGATTTTGCTCCAACGCATTTGCATATCGCCGAACATAAAATTTGCATAAAAAAGGAGTAAAGATTATCCCAGCAACTACATACCAGTCAGTTTAACCTCAGTGCTGGGGAAGCTATTAGAAACAGTAATCAGAGACAAAATTAACACTCACTTGGATAGATGTTGATTAATTAAGGAAAGCCAGCACAGGTTCGTTAACGGCAAATCATGTTTAACCAACTTGGTCGAGTTTTTTGATGAGGTAACAGAGAGGGTTGATGAGGGTAATGTAGTGTACCTGGATTCCCAAAAGGCGGTTGATAAAGTGCCACATAATCGGCTTGCCAGCAAAGTTGAAGCCCATGGAATAACAGTGATAGATGGATACGGAATTGGCTCAATGACAGGAAACAGAGAGTAGTGGTGAACAGTTGTTTCTCGGATTGGAGGAAGGTATACAGTGGTGTTCCCCAGGAGTCGGTACTGGGACCACTGCTTTTCCTGATATATATTAATGACTTGCACGTGGATATACAGGGTACAATTTCACAATTTGCAGATGGCACAAAACATGCAAGTATAGTGAACAGTAAGTAATAGACCTCAGGAAGACATAGAATGGCTGGTGAAATATGACAGATGAAATTTAACATAGAAATGTGTGAAGTGATGTATTTTGGTAGAAAGAATGAGGAGAGGCAATATAAACTAAAGGGTACAATCCTAAAGGGGGTGCATGAACAGAGAGATCTGGGGGTATATGGGCACAAATCATTGAAGGTGGCAGGGCAGGTTGAGAAAGCGGTTAAAAAGGCTTACGGGGTCCTGGGCTTCATAAATAGAGGCACAGAGTACAAAAGCATGGAAATTATGATGCACCTTTATAAAACACTGGTTCGGCACCAATTCTGGGCACCGCACTTTAGGAAGGATGTGAAGGCCTTAGAGAGGGAGCAGAAAAGATTTACGAGAATGGTTCCTTGGAGCAGAGAAGGTTGAGAGGAGATTTGATAGAGGTGTTCAAAATCATGAGGGGTCTGGACAGAGTAGATAGAGAGAAACTGTTCCCATTGGTGGAAGGGTCGAGAACCAGAGGACACAGATTTAAGGTGATTGGCAAAAGAACCAAAGGCAACACAAGGGAAAACTTTTTTACGCAGCGAGTGGTTAGGATCTGGAATGCGTTGCCTGAGAGGGTGGTGGAGGCAGACTCAATCGTGGCTTTCAAAAGGGAATTGGATAAGTCCCTGAAGGACCAATTTACAGGGCTACGGGGAAAGGGCGGGGGAGTGGGACTGGCTGGGAACCAGCATGGGCTCGATGGGCCGAATGGCCTTCCGTGCGGTAACCATTCTCGGATTGTATCAACCAGTGCAATCGGGCAGTACTTTAGAACGTAATTTTTTTAAACAACAATTTGCATTAAAAGATATTCCTGCTATATTGTGGTAACCTAGTGCAGTTTTATTAATACAGCTGAATATGGGTTTATCACAAAAAAATAAACATTTCTAATCATAGTGTCGAGTCCATCTGTCAGTAACCGCTTTTGAATAAGGAAATGACTTTTAAAAACCTACACAGAACTATCGGCTAGTTATAGTGGGGTCCAGTCATCAGTTTCTTAGTAAATTAAAAATATCTATTTAAAAGCTTTTAAAAGATGCTTGTTGGTGTCCTTGAGCCGAAATAAAATGCAGCTTCATCGGAAGAGCCTCGTCGAGGGCCCACAAAGAGCCACATAGATTGCGGAAACTCGATTTGCCGTGGTCGGAATTTGCGTTTGAAATTCGGGCGATTTGCGCTGAGAAACACCAGCGCAACTGAGCGGAAACTGCTGGCCTGGCAGCTTGGCATCGTCAGCCCATACAGTCCAACGTCTGATCCCAATAAAACACAATCTGTTGTATACACCACCTGGGATCACTTATCTCAAGTGCTGTGCTGGCAGTACTCAATCCAATAACTTGGCCAAGGTGCTCCGGAGTCAAAGGGAGAGCGGAACAAATTCGGTGACAAAATCATTGTGTAAAGAAAGCATTCACAGGATTACATCGGATCTACGGCACAGAAACTGGCCTTTCCGACCAACCAGTCCATACCGGCGTTTATGCTCCACTCCCCGGTCTGGGGCTACAGGTGACTCCAGTCTCACACTGTGGTTGAACTTTCATGCCCTCAGAGCAACTACCTATGATCAATAAATTCTGCTTTCTACTCTTGCCCGCATTGTATGATCAAGTAATGCTCTCCCGACGATACAAAGTCTATGCTCACTCAGAGGAGTGTACACGTTTGGAGGTTTATTTGGGCTGGTTTTAGCAGCCTGTGTTCCCAGTGAGAAGCCTCACTTGGCAGGAGCTTCTGTTGGGCATTTAGTACATCTGTTCTATATCCACAGTGGCCAGACAATCACCCGTACACAAACTCGGATTTCAAAGACACGCTCACTCTTGCTGAGGCTCATTAAACTACCCAGACAGAGCTTGGGATGATAGCCCTCTCGCCTCAGAGTCAGAAGGTCATGGTTCCAGCCCCACTCCAGAGACTTGAGCACATAATACAGGCTTTCACTCCCTGTGTAGTGCTGAGAGAGTGCCGCACTGTCAGGGGGCAGTACTGAGGGAACGCCGCACTGTCGGAGGGGCAGTACTGAGGGAGTGCAGCACTGTCGGAGGGGCAGTACTGAGGGAGTGCCGCATTGTCGGAGGGGCAGTAATGAGGGAGTGCTGCACTGTCGGAGGGGCAGTACTGAAAGAGTGCTGCACTGTCGGAGGGGCAGTACTGAGGGAGCGCCGCACTGTCGGAGGGGCAGTACTGAGGGTGCACCGCACTGTTGGAGGGGCAGTACTGAGGGAGCACCGCACTGTCGGAGTGGCAGTACTGAGGGAGTGCTGCACTATCAGAGGGGCAGTACTGAGGGAGTGCCGCACTGTCGGAGGGGCAGTACTGAGGGAGTGCCGCACTGTCAGAGGGGCAGTACTGAGGGAGTGCCGCACTGTCAGAGGGGCAGTACTGAGAGAGTGCTGCACTGTTGGAGGGGCAGTACTGAGGGAGCGCCGCACTGTCAGGGGGCAGTACTGAGGGAGCGCCGCACTGTCGGAGGGGCAGTACTGAGGGAGTGCTGCACTGTCGGAGGGGCTGACCTTTGCATGACATGTTAAATCGAGAATCGAGGTGCACATAAAAGATCCCAAGATGTTAATCAAAGAACAGCAGGGAGTTGTCCCTGTGTGCTGGTCACCATTTCTTCCTCAGTAATATTACCTCCAAAAAAACAGATTGACGGGTCATTTATCTCATTTAATTTTTCAAATTTGTTCTTGGGACATGGGTGACAGTGATGAGGACAAATTTATCTCGAGTTGTCCTGAGGCAGTCAGAGTCTGAGTTGTGCAAACGTTAGCTGCCACATTTGTCACCGTGACATCAGTAACTACATTTCAAAAGTGGTCCAGAGTGCTTTGGCAGTTCAGAAGGCTCCACGTGAATTAAAGTCTCTCCTCGTATGTTTAGTAAGGCTGACATAGAGCTGCATTTCCGGTTGGAGGTTTCTCAGGGCGCTAATGACGGCGGGGCGGTAAATTTTGCGCCGGGAAGTGGTTTGTGACGGCAGCCAATAAATTTGGTGGCTGGGTCCTGAGAGTGGGATGGAGCGCGAAGGGAGGCGTTCCCCAGAGCGCTGGGCCAGGGGAGAGAGCGAAGATCCCCAGCTAATCATCATCATCGTAGGCAGTCCCTCCAATCGAGGATGACTTGCCTCCACGCCAAAAAGTTCACAGGCGTTCCAATGAAGGACCTGATATTCCAGATCCCGAACTACATGTTGAAGGGTGGAAGATGCCTGTGCGTGGATTTTTTTAACGTGGGGTGACCGTTGCACACCAGCCACCACACGGGCTTGACAGAGCTAGGTCTTGGTCCAGTGGCAAGGGTTAACCAAGACAACTGTGACCTACGAAGTACATCAGAGCTGAACCAGCAAAACATTTTTCATGGTTTTTAAATGTTTAATCACATCACTCTGGTTCGGACACTCGAGCTAAGGAGCTGGATACCGAGTGCCCTAAGACAGGCATTCCTGGGGGAAAACTCAGCACAAAACCATTCCCCATACCTTGCTCACCCCAAATAAAAATAAACCGCAAATATAAAACAAAGAAACCCAATCACACTGACCACGTGCAGTCATTGCTTCCCTCCCGCCGCCGGGACAGCGGAGCACCCACTCTCTCTGGCGGGGTCACAATGCGGTGCTACGGGGTCAGCATGGAACACACTCTGAGATCGGGACAATACCGGGGCGTCGCTGCCCAGCGCGACACTTCCGGGCGGAGCTGGTCAACGCCACCGCAAAACCAGCAACAAACGGTCCGGTGGGGCGGCGGAAGCTGGCCGGCCAGGGGGGGAATCATTCCCTGACCCATTATCCCCCCCTCCCCGGGGCGGTGGTAGCTGGCCGGCTGGGGGAGGAATCATTCCCAGACTCATTAACCCCCGCCCGGGGTGCTAACAGAGGCACAATCCAAACGAGAATCCAGCCCCATCGTCTCTCCATTTGAGAAGTTGTTTAGACGGTATGTTTTGCCAAAGCCAAGGGCAGAATGCTGCATGATGCCTTGTCACAGGCTGAGAGTGCGGGGTTGCGATAGAAACTTACGCTCCCAACTCCCTCCTTCAGACACGTGTACCCCTTGGTATTTCACCCCCTGCCCTGAGATTCTATCCGTCTGTATCACATCACCAGGAAAGCCTTATGCATGTGGCTGGCTTAATATTTTTTATTAAATTCACAATCACATCAGAAAACAACAGCCCACACAACGGAGATTTCAGCCCACAGACTGAGAGGATTATTTATCCTCTAGATTCTTACCTTGCTGCTCTGGTCTATTTGACACAGGGCCTGCCAAGGATGGGTGTATTTAAACATCTTTGCCTTTGGGTTCTCTTTTTGACACTTGCTTCTGAAAGGATTCCAGTCCTTTGCTGATCAAAGTCTCCAGGTCCCTCTGAGAGTCGCTGAGGAACTCCTGACAGTGCCCAGTCTTACAGCTCTGAATGTTTCCATTGATTGAGCCTGCAGAGTTCACAGGATGATACACTTTACAGGTTGGAGTTACGCCCAGTGCCCCAGGAACTTACAACCTATCAGGTTACGTGTTTATGCTCCTTTTCACAGCGTTGTTTCTGGCTGTGATCTCCTCCCTCCCCCACACTTCACTATGTGGATACCAAACTTGTTCAGTCACTTATTACCCTGGAAGAGAATGTGTCAGGTGCAACCGACCAGAAATATTTCAGTTGAGTTATCAACTCATTCCAATACTGGGTGGGGAATGGAAAAACAGGTGGAATAGAGTCGCTCGCACAGCAGGAAAGGTCAGAGATAGGTGGTTACTTCCAACAGAGACAGGACACGTCACAGAGAGGAAGGGAGGGTGGGTGGTGGGAGCAGGGTGTTGGGGGCAGGGAGGATTCGGTGATTGGGTGTGGGGGGTGATGGGGGCGGGGGATGGGGGGGTTGTGGCGGGGGGTGGGGGCGGGGTTGGGATTGGGGGTATGGGGGCGGGGGAATGGGGAGGTTGGGGCGGGGATGGAGAGGGTGGGGGAATGGGGGGGATGGGGTGTTGTGGGTGGGGGCGGAGGATGGGGGGTGGGAGCGGGGCTGGGGGTGGGGGCGGGGGTTGGGGACGGGGGTTGGGGACGGGGGGAGGGGTGGGGGATGGTCGGGGGTGACCATGGCTCGCTGTCCCAGCTCACAGAGCCACCAATGACAGTCTGTGTCTGTGCTCCCCTCTCACCGAGCAGCTCCAGCGGCCGATTGCTGTCCTGCTCTCTCACTGGAAAAGAAACTGAAAGTTAAACACCGCCTGTGTTCTGTAAACACTCCGGGCTCAGAGAGTGCTGGTCCCTCTGTTGATGTAGTTTGGAGATTAGGGCTGAGTTCGCTCAGTGCATTCGAGCTGACGCAGATTCAAATTTATAAAATCCATTTCCGGGATATGTGCGTCACTGGCCAGGCCGGCATTTATTGCCCATCCCTAATTGCCCTTTGAGAAGGTGGTGATGAGCCGCCTTCTTGAACCGCTGCAGTCCGTGTGGTGAAGGTGCTCCCACAGTGCTGTTACGGGGGGAGTTCCAGGATTGTGACCCAGCGACGATGAAGGAACGGTGATATATTTCCTAGTCAGGAGGGGAATGTGGAGGTGATGGTGTTCCCATGCGCCCGCTGCCCTTGTCTTTCTAGGCGGTAGAGGTCGCGGGTTTGGGAGGTGCTGCCGGAAAATGTGTTACGTATTAAAACTGAGCAGCAGCACATTGGTGCACTGGTGTCCTGGTCCTGGATCTCGCTGACACTCCTGCATTGCGTGTCATGCTGGTACAGCACTCCCCGTGACACTGTGTCTCATAGTGCAGTGGCTGGAGTGAAGGTGACGGGGGGGACAGGTTCACCTCGACAGGTGCAGCGCCTCAACATTGCACCTCCAGTTCACTTCCACTTGGAAGAAGCACTGAGGGTAGCAAGGACATAGAATGTACTCTGGGTGGGGGATTTCAATGTCCATCACCAAGAGTGGCTCGGTATCACCACAACTGACCGAGTCCTGAACGACATAGCTGCTAGACTGGGCCTGCGGCAGGTGGTGAGAGAACCAACACGAGGGAAAAACCTACTTGACCTCGTCCTCACCAATCTACCTGTCGCAGATGCATCTGTCCCTGACAGCATTGGGAGCAGTGACCACTGCACAGTCACTGTGGAGACAAAATCCCGTCTTCACACTGAGGACACCCTCCATCATGTTGTGTGGCACTATCACCGTGCTAAATGAGACAGATTCAGAACAGATCTAGCAGCTCAAAACTGGGCACCCATGAGGCGCTGTGGGCCATCAGCAGCAGCAGAATTGTATTCCACCACAATCTGTAACCTCATGGCCCGGCATATCCCTCACTCTACCATTACCATCAAGTCAGGGGACCAGCCCTGGTTCAATGAGGAGTGTAGAAGCAGCACCAGGTGTACCTAAAAATAAGGTGCCAACCTGGGGAAGCTGCAACACAGGACTACATGCATGCTAAACAGCGGAAGCAATATGCTATAAACAGAGCTAAGTGATCCCACAATCAACGGATCAGATCAAAGCTCTGCAGTCCTGCCACATCTAGTCATGAATGATGGTAGACCATTAAACAACTAACGGGAGGAGGAGGCTCCATGAATATCCCCATCCTCAATGATGGCGGAGACCAGCACGCGAGTTATTGCCGGGGTCCATAGCATTTGCTGTATCCAGTGCGCTCAGCTGTTTCTTGATATCACGTGGAGTGAATCAAATTGGCTGAAGACTGGCTTCGGTGATGGTGGGGACCTCAGGAAGAGGCCGATATGGATCATCCACGCCAGTGCAAAAGACAAGGCTGAAGCGTTTGCAACCATCTTCAGCCAGAAGTGCTGAGTGGATGGTCCATATCAGCCTTCTCCTGAGGTTCCCACCATCACAGAAGCCGGTCTTCAGCCAATTCGATTCACTCCACGTGATATCAAGAAACAGCTGAGCGCACTGGATACAGCAAATGCTATGGACCCCGACAATATCCCAGCTGTCGTGCTGAAGACATGTGCTCCAGAACTAGCAGTGCAAGAGTTCCTCAGGGCAGTGTCCTCGGCCCAACCATCTTCAGCTGCTTCATCAATAACCTTCCCTCCATCATAAGGTCAGAAGTGGGGATGTTCGCTGATGATTGCAGTGTTCAGTTCCATTCACAACTCCTCAGATAATGAAGCAGTCCGTGCCCACATGCAGCAAAACCAGGACAACATTCAGGCTTGGGTTGATAAGTGGCAAGTAACATTCGTACCACACAAGTGTCAGCCAATTACCATCTCCAACAGGAGAAAGTTTAACCACCGCCCCTTGATATTCAACGGCATTATCATCGCCGAATCCCCCACCATCAACATCCTGAGGGTCACCATTGACCAGAAACTTCACTGGACCAACCACATAAATCATAATCATAGGCAGTCCCTCGGAATCGAGGAAGACTTGCTTCCACTCTAAAAATGAGTCCTTAGGTGACTGAACAGTCCAATATGGAAATCACAGTCCCTGTCACAGGTGGGACAGACAGTGGTTGAGGGTAAGGGAGGGTGAGACTGGTTTGCCGCACGCTCCTTCCGCTGCCTGCACTTGTTTTCTGCATGCTCTCGACGATGAGACTCGAGGTGCTCAGCACCCTCCCGGATGCTCTTCCCCCACTTAGGGCGGTCTTTGCCCAGGGGCTCCCAGGTGTCGGTGGGGATGTTGCACTTTATCAGGGAGGCTTTGAAGGTGTCCTTGTAATGTTTCCTCTGCCCACCTTTGGCTCGTTTACTGTGAAGGAGTTCCGAGTAGAGTGCTTGCTTTGGGAGTCTCGTGTCTGGCATGTGAACAATGTGGCCTGAACTCCAGGACATAGGCGACGTATTTACTGAGGTGTACAAAAGCATGGGCCTTACGCTAAACATCAGGAAGACAAAGGTCCTCCACCAGCCAGTCCTCACCACACAGCACTGACCCCCAGACATCAAGATCCACGGCACAGCCCTGGATAATGTGGACCATTTCCTATACCTCGGGAGCCTCTTATCAACAAGAGCAGACATCGACGACGAGGTTCAATACCGCCTCCAGTGCACCAGTGCAGCATTCGGCCACCTGAAGAAAAGAGTGTTCGAAGATCAGGCCCTCAAATCTGCCACCAAGCTCATGGTCTACAGGGCTGCAGTGTTACCCGCCCTCCTGTATGGCTCAGAGATGTGGACCATGTACAGTAGACAGAGTTAATCGCTGGAGAAATACCACTAACGATGTCTCCGCAAGATCCTGCAAATCCACTGGGAGGACAGACGCACCAACATCAGCATCCTCGATCAGGCCAACATCCCCAGCATTGAAGCACTGACCACACTCGACCAACTCCGTTGGGCGGGCCACATCGTCCGCATGCCTGTCACAAGACCCCAAAGCAAGCGCTCTACTCGGAAGTCCTACATGGTAAGCGAGCCCCAGGTGGGCAGAAGAAACATTACAAGGACACCCTCAAAGCCTCCCTGATAAACTGCAACATCCCCACCAACACCTGGGAGTCCCTGGCCAAATACCGCCCTAAATGGAGGAACAGCATCCGGGAGGGTGCTGAGCACCTCAAGTCTCATCGCCGAGAGCTTGCAGAAACCAAGCGCAGGCAGCGGAAGGAGCGTGCGGCAAACCAGTCCCACCCACCCCTTCCCTCAACCACTGCCTGTCCCACCTGTGAGAGAGACTGTAATTCCCGTATTGGACTGTTCAGTCACCTAAGGACTTATGTTGAGTGGAAGCAAGTCTTCCTCGATTTCGAGGGACTGCCTATGGTGATGATACATAAGCAAGAAAGTTAGCTAAATCTTGATAAATGGCTGGTTAGACCCCAGCAGGAGTATTGTGTCTAATTCTGGGCACCGCACTTTAGGAAGGCTGTCAGGGTCTTAGCGAGGGTGTGGAAGGGATTTACCAGAATGGTACCAGGGATGAGGGGCTTCAGTTATGTGGAGAGACTGGAGAAGCTGGGCTTGTTCTCCTTAGAGCAGAGAAGTGTCATGTATCTCACACTACTGTACATAATTATATCTTACCATGCTATACATGACTGTAATTAGAGATGACCTGTAACCACAAGCTTACTTTACCACCAGGGGTGCACTAGCAGGAGACACTGGATACCTGTCCCAGACAGGTATATAAGGACAGATCTCAGGCAAGTGTGGCATTCGAGAGTTGTGTAATAAAGGTGCAGGTCCTGAGTGACCTTGACTTCAGCATGTGCCTCGTGTGAGTCTGTACTGCAGGGTCAGGACTTTACAGTGGCGACGAGTTACGGGATTGCAGAATCCACAGAATGGCGACCAACGGTTCAGATGAAAAATACAATACTGGAGATAATTGGGAGGACTTTATAGAAAGGCTCCAGCAAAGCTTTGTAACCAAAGACTGGTTAGGCGATGATAAGGCAGACAAGAGAAGAGCCCACCTCTTGACCAGCTGTGGCTCGAAAACATATGCCTTAATGAAGGACCTGCTGGCACCCGAGAAACCAGCAAGCAAGTTGTTTTGAAGAGCTGAGCACACTGGTAAGACACCACCTGAAGCCAGCGAGCAGCCGACACATGGCCAGACACAGGTTCTACAACTACAGACGCTGTGTGGGCCAGAGCATACCTGACTTCATGGCGGAACATCGGAGGTTGGCTAGCTTATGTGAGTTCTCCGATGAACTAAGGAGAGAAGTGCTGAGAGACTTTTTTATTGAGGGGATAGGCCACACAGGCATATTCCGAAAGCTCATAGAGACCAAGAACTTGACCCTAGAGGCAGCAGCACTGGTCGCACAGACATTCTTGGCAGGAGAAGAAGAAACGAGGTTGATCTACACTGTGGGTATGACAACTAACGAAACATCGGAACAAGTGGTTCACAGCGTGAAACAAGCCGCTAAACCCCACACGCAGACAAAGGCAGGAGAGCAGGCCCTCAACAGCAGGTATTGGCGCCAGAAGCCATCAAGGGCCACATGAACGGCCGTTCACACCTCATCAACCCACAATGCGAGCAATCAACTACAAACTGAGAAAAGCTCAAGAGAGATCAGGCAGACGCAGCTCATCCTTTGGAAACAATAGAAGCTGTCTGTGCTGGAGATGTGGGGGAAGGCACTCATAAAGGGGGTGTCGATTTCAGCATGCTGTTTGCAGAAACTGTGACTATACAGGGCATCTGACCCGCATGTGCAGAAAAACGGCAGCTCGGCTGGTATATGAATTGCAAGGGTTGGAAAGTGGACCAGAAGACGGTGGGGGCAGTACCCGGGACACCGAGGTACAGCGGGTCAACATGATCAATGGCCACTGCTCTTACAACAAGACACCTCCAATAATGATGAGGGTCCTACTCAACGGGATACCCGTCAACATGGAGCTGGATACGGGAGCGAGTCAATCTCTCATGAGCGCTCAACAATTTGAACAACTGTGGCCGCACAAAAGAGACAGATCAAAACTCACAAGGGTCAACACCAAACTAAGGACCTATACCAAATAAATCATCCCAGTCCTTGGCAGCGCCATGCTCTCAGTCACACACAAAGGGACGGTGAACTGACTTCCCCTGTGGATTGTCCCCGGAGATCTCCCAGCACTGCTGGGGAGATGCTGGCTGGCAAAACTAAATTGGAAATGGGATGATGTTCACGGTATGTCGTCAGAGGAACTGACCTCCTGCTCAACAGTTCCAAGTCAATTTGAACATCTCTTTCAGCCAGGTGTGGGCACCTTCAAAGGGGTTAAAGTCAAAATCTACATCACACAAGATGCTAGACCGGTCCATCACAAGGCTAGAGCTGTGCCCTATGTGATGAGGGAAAAGATTGAACATGAACTGGACAGGCTTCTGCGGGAAGGCATTATCTCACCCATGGAATTTAGCGACTGGGCAAGTCCCATCATCCCAGTCATGAAGCCTGATGGATCCATACGAATCTGTGGGGACTACAAATCTACCATAATCAGAGTCTCCCTACAGGACCAATACTCGCTGCCCAGAGCGGAGGAATTATTTGCCACATTGGCTGGAGGAAAACTTTTCTCAAAACTAGATCTCACATCTGCGTATATGACGCAAGAATTGACCGAGGAATCCAAGCTACTCACCACCATCAACACACATCGAGGCTTTTTCATGTACAATCGATGCCCATTCGGCATCAGGTCGGCAGCTGCCATATTCCAGCGCAACATGGAGAGTCTGCTCAAGTCCATCCCGGGGACAGTTGTATTTCAAGACGACATACTTATCACGGGCAGGGACACCGACTCCCATCTCCGCAATTTGGAGGAAGTACTAAAGCGGTTGGATTGGGTAGACCTAAAAGTTAAGAAATCCAAGTGCCTGTTTCTTGCGCCTGAGGTTGCATTTTTGGGCAGAAGGATTGTCGCTGATAGAATCCGCCCAAGAGAGTCCAAAACCGAAGCAATTCGCCTGGCACCCAGGCCCGGGAATGTCTCGGAACTGCGCGCCTTTCTCGGGCTACTCAATTACTTTGGGAACTTTATGCAGAAGTTAAGCACGCTGCTGGAGCCTCTTCACGTGCTACTCAGGAAGGGGTGCGATTGGTTTTGGGGGGACGCCCAGGAACGCGCCTTCAATAAGGCACGCAACCTTCTATGTTCCAACAGTGTTTTGACTTTCTTTGATCCAGGTAAAAAGCTAGTTCTTACATGTGATGCGTCAGCGTATGGGGTCGGTGCGTTTTACAACATGTCAATGGTGCGGGTAAATTACAACCCATAGCTTATGCCTCCAGGTCACTTTCGCGGGCGGAGTGCGGGTACGGTATGGTGGAGAAGGAGGCGCTCGCGTGCGTGTACGGTGTCAAAAAGATGCACCAATATCTTTTCGGGGCCAAGTTCGCGTTGGAAACCGACCACAAGCCCCTCACGTCCCTACTATCCGAGAGCAAGGCAATAAATGCCAACGCCTCAGCGCGCATTCAACGGTGGGCACTCATGCTGGCGTCCTACAACTATACCATAAGGCACAGACCAGGCACAGACAACTGTGCTGACGCACTTAGCAGGCTACCCCTGGTGACCACGGAAGGGTCTGACGAACAGGACTGTGAGATAGTCATGGCAATCAATGCCTTTGAGTCCACAGGTTTGCCCATGACAGCTCGCCAAATCAGAGCCTGGACGACCAGCGACCCCACGTTATCCCTAGTAAAAAGATATGTCTTAACTGGTGACTGGGCAGAGGCTCGCGATGCCTGCCCCGAGGAGATCAAACCTTTCCATAGCTGCATGCATGAACTATCACTACAGACAGACTGCCTGATGTGGGGCAGCCGAGCAGTTATGCCTCTGCAAGGCAGAGAGGCATTTGTCCAGGAGCTCCACCGCGAGCACCCAGGGATCGTTCTCATGAAGGCCATAGCCAGATCCCACATCTGGTGGCCTGGCATTGACACAGACTTGGAGCTCTGAGTCCGACGGTGCACCATTTGTGTCCAACTCAGTAATGCCCCCAGGGAGGCCCCCCTGAGCCCCTGGCCCTGGCCCACCAAACCGTGGTCGCGGGTGCACGTAGACTATGTGGGCCCATTCATGGGCAAAATGTTCCTCGTAGTTGTAGATGCATTTTCAAAGTGGATCGAATGCACCATTTTAAACTCGAGCACCACCTCCACCACTGTGGAGAGTCTTGGAACCATGTTCGCAATGCAAGGCATTCCTGACATATTGGCCAGTGATAATGGTCCGTGCTTCACCAGCACAGAATTCTAAGATTTAATAAATGACCACGGCATAAATCACGTTAAGACGGCACCGTTCAAGCTGGCCTCCAATGGCCAGGCGGAGCGAGCAGTGCAGATCATTAAACAAGGCATGCTCAAAATCCAAGGTCTCACGCTGCAGAGCCGCCTGTCGCGACTGCTGCTGGCATACAGATCTCGTCCGCATTCATTGACTGGGGTTCCCCCCGCGCAACTTTTGATGAAACGGACCTTAAAGACAAGGCTCTCATTAATCCTTCCAGACATGCATGAAATTGTTGAGGCAAAGCGCCGGAAGCTAACTGAGTTCCATGACCGAAATTTGAGGGGGAGGTGGAATGAGATAGGGGACAAAGTGTTTGTGCTAAACTATGGCAGGGGTCCCAAATGGCTTGCAGGGACAGTAACAGGCAAAGAAGGAAACAGGCTACTGGTGGTACAAATGAACAATGACCAAACCTGCCGGAGGCATGTAGAGCAAGTAAAAAGTAGATTTAACAACAACACTGCTGAACCAGAAGCAGACTACAATGTGGAACTCACACCACACCTGGTGGACTGACAGAGGGAACAACCTGAGGAAAGGGCAATCCCAAAAGATAGCCCAGGCGAGTCACCAACAATCACACTGAACGAAACAGACAGCCCAGGCGAGATACCAACAATCACACCGAAAGAAAAACAGACACCAAGGCAAACAACTGAACCACAACTAAGACGCTCAATGCGAGAGCGTAGACCACCTGAGAGACTGAATCTATAAAGACAATAAGACCTTGGGGGAGGGTGATGTCATGTATCTCACACTACTGTACATGACTGTATCTTACCATGCTATACAGGAATGTAACTAGAGATGACCTGTAACCACAAGCTTACCTTACCACCAGGGGTGCACTAGCAGGAGATACTGGATACCTAAGTGACCTTGACTTCAGCATGTGCCTCGTGTGAGTCTGTACTGAGGGGACAGGACTTTACAAGAAGGTTAAGGGGAGATTTAAGAGAGGTGTTCAAAATGATGAATGGTTTTGATCGAGTAAATATGGAGAAACTGTTTGGCGTGGCTGAAGGGTTGATAACCTGAGGACACAGATTTAAGGTGAGTGGCAGAAGAACCAGAGGTGACATGTGAGTTGTTGTGATGAGAAATGTGCTGCCTGAAAGAATGGTGCTGGCAGATTCAAAAGTAACATTCAAATGGGAATTAGATAAATACTTGAAGTGGAAAAAGTTGCAGAGTTGTAGGGGAGTGGGACTAATCTCACCGAGCCGGCACAGGCTTGATGGGCCCAATGGCCTCCTTCTGTGCTGTATCAGTCTATGATTGTATAATTTTATGAAAGGATAGCGTGATGACCGTCTGTATCTTCTAGTCATTCACGACAGTTCGGCTGTCAAGCACGGTTTAGTCCTGCACACACACTCGGCTGAAGGATGTGTCATACACTGTCAATTGAGAAGGATATTTTAAGGAGAGTGTGTCTCACTGTGTGTCATTGTTCAGGATTGCAGACATTCCTGGCAGTCCCAAAATACTCTGAATATTTCTTTAAGGTGTTTTTTTTAGAAATTCATAGTTTCTATCACGTAGCTGTGATCTGAGAGCGGGATGTATTCCCGCAATGACACCTTTGTTTGGCTGCATTTTGGAACACAGAAAGTGTTGATAGATTCATCTGTCCAGCCTTTGGCTCTCCAGTCACCATAACACTGCTGGTCTGCTGAGCCACAGCCTCGCCCTCGACCCCAGCAAAACCCTCACTCTCTCCCATCATGGTCGCTCCCCCTGGCACAGCTCCCAGCCAGGGTATGTAGACCTGAACGTTTTTGGCCATCTTATTTACTTATTCATTGCTAGATCTGGCTGGAAAGAATAGAGCGGATGTTGGGAATGCAACTAGAACTTGCACTGGACTGGAACTAGTTGGAACCAGAACCAGGCAATGGGAGCATGTTGGTTAGTTTTATATTGACACTGTTTGGGGATGTGTAACCTGCCACTGGAGAGGAGGGACAGACTGAGCTTGGGTCCACTGCCCCTCGACTCTCCCTGTCATGGTGTCAAACAGGCTTGGAATCAGCACAGTTCCACCATGACTGATTCAGTCTACCGAGACTAGTTTTTGGAACAGAAGGAGGCCATTCAAATGGTACGACTGCAGAACCCTGGTGTAAATTCTATTAATTTTGAATAGATATTTCACACAGACATTTGATAAGCATTTATGAGTTGTAAGTGTCTCTATATCAGCCATGATCTTATTGAATGGCGGAGCGGGCTCGAGGGGCCGAATGGCCGACTCCTGCTCCTATGTCTTTTGTTCTTATTCGGCCCAACGTGCCTGTGCTAGCTCTGAAAGTCCCACGCCCTTGCTCTTTCCCCAGAGCCCTGCAAATTTCTCCTTTTCAAGTATTTATCCAATTCCCTTTGGAAAGTTACTGTCGAATCTGCTCCCACCGCCCTTTCAGACACTGCAACAACTCCTGCGTAAAAAATATTCTCATCATCTCACCTAATTTACTAATGTTCTCAAATCTTTGTCATCTGGTTACCAACCCTCCTGGGAACAGTTCCTCCTTATTTACATTACCAAAACCTCCTATAAGTTTCAACAACTCTACACACATCAAACACAGAATCAGAACACACGAAGCGAAGGATGTAATGAGAATGCAGTAACACTAACCTGACAACTGCTACACGCAGCTTATGGGAGTAACCAGAAAGACAGCTCCAAGTGCGACAGATTGCCCCTGCCGTTAATGGCGGTGACCGATGGGAACAGTGGATTTAGTCGGCATTAACTGGAACAAAGTAACAGGCTTACTGATGAAATAGAATGATCAGGAACTCTGTTAGTTTATAGTGTGTGTGTGTGTGTGTGTGTGGGGGGGGGGCTCAGCCTGCCTTCCACGGCCAGGCCGGTGCTGACAGTTGGATTCCAGGCAAATGTTGCTGACCTAGGGTGGATTATTCAATCAGGAGAATGGCTGGCCATGTGATGCTGCTGCTCTCTGAGCCCCGTTTGTGAACATGTCACCGCTCATTATGCATCCATCGCAATCCTGGAGAGCAGCCATGGTGACTAAGTTCATAATAATTCAACCTTTTACTTGCTGCTCCACTTTGAATGTGACAGAAGGTTCCAACAGTGTCAGAGGCGCCGTGTTTCGGATGCGATATTAAACTGTCTGCCTTCTCAGGTGGATGTAAATGTTTGCTCAGCACGGTTTGAAGAAGAGCAGGAGAGTTCTCCCCAGTTAGATGGCCAATATTTATCTCTTAACCAACATCACTAAAATAAGTTATAGAAACATAGAAACATAGAAATTTACAGCACAGAAGGAGGCCATTCCGGCCCATCGTGTCCACGCCGGCCGACAAAGAGCTGCACGACCCTCGGTCAGCAGCCCTGAAGGTTACATTTAAACCTATGAACAATGGCGGAAAAGTAAAGAGCACCCAGCCCAACCAGTCCGCCCCACACAACTGCGACACCCCTTATACTGAAACATTCCACACTCCACCCCAACCAGAGCCATGTGATCTCCTGGGAGAGGCGAAAAACAGATAAAAACCCAGGCCAATTTAGTTATCTGCCAATTATCACATTGCTGTTTGTGGGAGTTTGCTGTGCACAAATTGTCTGCTGCGTTTCCCACATCCGAATAGTGACTACACTCCAAAAGTATGTCACTGTTTGTGAAGCATTCTGAGGCATCCTGAGATTGTGAAAGGTGTTAGTCTTCCTTCCTCCCGTCGGTCAGGCAATCTTCCCCCACGGTACATTATTGTCCAGCCGCTGAGAGTGAACAGCTACCCCAAATCTCAACGGACTTTGGGTTTAAAATAAAACAGAATAACTTTCCTCTTTCCTCACTGCGTCTGCGTTTCACTGTGGGACAGTGTCACAGTGTGCTGCAAGCTCTCTGTGGCGAATTCTCCCTGTGGTACACAGCTCGGACTCCAATTTAAAGGAAGTTACCAAATGTCTAAAGAAAATGGGAGACCATTTCAAGTGTTGGTCATTCTTTGTGTGGATAGGAAATTCTTGATATCAATATTAAACCTCCCTTTTACTAGTTCGAACCTGTGTCCCTTTGCTCTGTTCCCACAATTTAGTGAGAAGCTTGCAGCATGATCTTTTATATACGTTTACTATCTCGTCCTCTATTAGATCATCTGTCAGTCACTTTCTTTGAAGACTGAAAAGTCCCAAGTGTCTTCAGCCTTTCCTCATTACTGAGGCTGCCACAGTCCCCTGCTTTTTTACTGAGCTTTGTACTTTGTTTGTTCCTGAGATGTGGGTGTCGTTGGCAAGGCCAGCATTTATTGCCCATCCTTAATTGGAGTAAGGGCCAAGCGCCGCCGAGCGCCCGAAGCGAGACGGCAAAACAGGTATAAAGAAATCCCTTCCTCCCATTCTGCTCCTGAGCGACCCTGCCACTGCATGTTGTGGTACAGGTACCTGCCCCTGACGGAGCTTCAGGAGGCTGCATTTCATATACATGAATGTCAGGGGGCTCTGCCTACAGGTTTCTTGTAAATGCACCGGGAGATCAGAGACAAACTGATTGATGAGAATGTTCTATATAATGACCCTCGACAGGGAGACCGTGTAGCACAGACTTGTGATAAGTTCTCAATGTATCGGTCCCAGATAGCATTGGTAGAGGAAGAGTGACCCCATAATCCCTTTTAATTTGACCTTTAGCTATTCTAACTCTGTTCATGGACTACTTTTCCCTTCCGATGTGCAGTACTTTACACTTTTTTTTGTTAATTTTGCTTTGCCATTATTCTGCACTCTCACATATTTTGTCGAGTCTCACATAATCATAGAATGTTCCAGATCAAGCCAGTCGGCCCATTAAGTTGATGTTTTTCTCCACATCAGTCACTGAGTCCAATCCCACTCTCCTCCCCCCTCACCCCTCCTGCTTTGTAATAGTCGCCTTTTACAAGTAACTAGTTAATTCCCTTTAAACAGAATTTATGGACTCAGCTTCAGTCACAGTTTGTGACAGAATTCCACACTCTATGTAAAGAATGTTTTTCTAAGTTCCCCTTTAACTCTTCTTGTGATTATCTTGAATTTGAGCCCTCGCGATACCTTCTCATCGACCAGAGGAAACAAGTTACTAGTTACTAGTTACCTTATTACAACCATTCGTAGTCGCGAAGGTCTCTATCAGTGCACACTGCACTCAGTTTATGCTGAATTTGGCAATGGGGCCTTAAACAGGAATTGAGCCCCTAATTAGCATATGAAAGGGGCCTATTGCCTAGATAGGCCTCGACAGGCATCCTGGACATTTGGAAGTCACCAACTGCTAAATGATGGCACTGTCCAGGGGCGATCGGGCGTGTCAGATCACCCTCAGAAATTGGTCCCCACACCTACTCGATTTTTTGTCGCAAAATAGGCATGACAGAAATTCTCCCTGTCATGTATTTAACTATCAGTGTAACCCATGTATAAGCTGACCTAAGTTGTACACCTTGAGAACATTGACCACAAGGGGGTGAACTTGTGGGAGACACTCCTAACCTGGACTTTCAGGTATAAAAGGGGAAGCTCCACCCCCCTTCATCACTTGGGGTCTTGGTAATGAAAGTAATTGGTCACAGAGAGACTTTCTCTCAAGTATGGGCCTTGTGTGCATTTATACTGTATAGTAAGGACATATCATTGGCGACAAGAAACTGGGATTTAAACCACGCGAGCATGGCCACTAGCAGCACAGAATAGAGGTACTGTGTTAATGATGATTATTGAGAGACTACAGTAAAGTTTTGTTACGAAGGAATGGTTGGGACAGGAGTTGGCTGACAAACACGGGGCTCATCTCCTGGCTCTTTGTGGATCCAGAACGTACTCCCTGATGAAGGATCTTCTAGCGCCAGAGAAGCCGGCGGACAAGACGTTCGAAGAGCTCAGTAAGTTTATCGGGGAACACCTTAAACCGATGAGCAGCATGCACGGCGAGACTCCGGTTTTACACGCACCGGCGGCGAGAAGGGCAAAGCGTTCCAGACTTCGTGGCAGATCTCTGGCAACTGACGAGCCTATGTAAGTTCACAGATGCATACAGAGCGGAGATGCTGCAAGACTTTTTTTATTGAGGGCATCGGGCATGCTGGGATTTTCAGGAAACTAATTGAGACTGTTAGATCTCTTAATTTTCAATGAAATACGAACTCCGATTGTAGTTTTAATGCAACTTTATTCTGGCAGCAGCAACAAGCTCTTGGCTTTAAGCCAGGCCTTTGTCCTTCTGAGACCACATGACCAAAATGGCTGTTTATATACCTGATCAGTTTACAGAAAAGAACTCGCCTTCTTTGACCTTATTGGCTCAATTAATAGTCTGTTAACCTTTAATTGGCTCACTACCCAAGGTCCTAAAATGTCAAGTTGATTGATGACTTAATGCAATGTGGTCTGTGTTTTTTCAAAACTGCAGCCAGGCTGCAGAGCTTGAATTCTCTATCAATCCCCCCTTTGATTCTTTCACAAACTGAATCATAAAACATCAGCTATCACTGGTTAAACATTCTACAAAATAATTTCATACATGTTAATAGAATTTCCTTCTAAAATTTGTTGATGTGTTTCACGACATGTCCGGACTAGTAGCTTCCACACAAATTTACACCAACCCGAGTTCCATCATGGCCACAATGGAAGTCTGGTTTTAGTAGGTTAATTAACCTTATTCCAATTTAATCCAAATCTATATCTTAATTCAACCAGTAAACAATCTTCTCTTAAGCATAACATACCCCTGTGCCACGTACAGACGGTCTGCTGGGACCTGCAAGGTGTCTCACCTGCGGGACAGCAGCTACAGCCGCCTGATCGCAACAACATTTAATCAACATAAACAAACAATAAAAAAGTAAAATAATTATAATGACTAGAATTAAACCTTCCACCAATGAAGTTCCTATTGAACCTAGCCATTCAGTGGCTCCGCACCACAAAGTGAATGATGGGGATTGCTTAAGTTTTTCTACCTCCTTTTGGATATGCTCCGCTAAGTGGGTAATTTCTTCGGAGCTATCTGGGATATATGTGCAACACTCAGTTCCGAGTAGGGTGCAAGTACCTCCCTTTTCAGCCAGGATGTAATCAAAGGCCAGTCTATTCTGTAGGGCTACTGTGCGGATTGCTACCATTTCTGCATTGAATTTAACTAGGGCCTCTGAGGTATCATTGGCTACTCGTTCCACAATGGATGCCATGTTAATGGATTCCCTTGCCAATCTGACGGTCCCATACCTGGGGATCAGAATGGCAAAGAACCCTCTGTTTCTGTGATAGCTCTCTTAGGACAGTGTAAATGTTCCAACAGTGACTTTATATGATACATATATGGCACAATGTAGGCTAAATAGCAGGATCCCGTCCAATTATAATTCCGGGAGCAGTTACTATATCCCATATTTTGGCCTCCTTTGATGTTTCTAATCAGACAGACCAATTCCCCCGGTCTTCCTATTCCCGTTGTATTAGTGATAACAAAAAATGGGGGCCATTTGGAATTAGTGTAGCACGGTTGGTAACCCCCTTCAAAGATAGTCAGATTGTAACCTGCCAACTTCCATTTACATGCCCAGTTTTCCGTATTCTGAAACGCATTGCCTGTTTTGTTTTGATTAATTATCCACTCAGCCATTTCCTAGATATTCAAGGGAACTGGCCTCAAGGGAATCCCTCCCTTTGAGTGAATAGGAATATGCGCACACACTCAACAACTAGAAATGTTACCTTGTTTGGCATAAATGTATGACATATATAAAAAGGTATTTACATGTAATTCCCTTGCTACCCTACTATTTCCCTTTGGTGCAGAGGATCGGCTAGTAAGAAGTAGGCAAATGCCTAGAATACCTACAATCAGTAATACAGTAAATTTATACATTTTGGCAAAAAGTAATTGTCCTTATTAGATTTCAGCTTCAATTACGGGTGCTCGTTTAACGTGTGAAGCATGGATCCAGGCTTTCTTTCCTTGGACTTTAACAGCTGCCTGGGTGGTCAATAACACTTGATAAGGTCCCTCCCACTTGGCACCCAAAGGTTCTTTATGCAACTTTTTCACATACACCCAGACTCCCGGGATGATGTCGTGTCCTCCTTCGGGTAGATTACCCCAAGCTGCCGATACCTGTCGGGAAACAGAACTAATAGCATTGGTTAGGTTCTGACAGTATGATAACAAAGTGTCACTCATTAGGTGAACATCAGCTTTCCATAAATCGATAGTTCCTGGCAGTAACATGGGTCTTCCTGTTATAATTTCAAATGGGCTTAGACCTGTAGTTCTGTTCGGGGTTGCCCTAATGCTACATAGCACTATTGGTAGTGCCTGGGGCCATGGTGTTCCTTCTTGGTGATATTTCGCAAGCTGTTGTTTCAGAGTTCGATTCATTCGTTCTACTTGTCCTGATGATTGTGGATGATAAGGACAGTGTAAATCCCACGTAATGTTCAGTAACCTACAGACTTCTTGGCAGACAGCACCTGTGAAGTGTGTTCCCTGATCTGAGTCAATGCTACTCGGGACTCCCCATCGGGGAATGTAATCCTTACACAAAACCTTTGCATTGTGATTGGCTGTGGCTCTTTTAGTTGGGACAGCTTCTACCCATCTAGAGAATCTGTCGACCATGACAAGAATGTTAGTGTATCCTTGGCATGAAGGAAGAGATATATAATCAACCTGCAGATGCTGGAATGGTCCGACAGGGGCAGGGGGCCGCAGTTGGGGCATTACCGTGATGGGTCCAGAATTATTTTTCTGGCAGACCACACAGCAGTCTGTTACCAGCTGGGCATGTTTTTTAAATCCCCGACCCCACCAGCTTTTCTGGAACCGTGCCGTTATCTGTTGTGAGGCCAAGTATCCCCATGAGTGGATCTGTTGGGCTAAAAAAGGCATAAGCGCTTGTGGCGCGACTGGCTTGTCGGTAACTCTTTGTCTCCAGACACCATCTTCACATAGCTTAATTCCTGCCTCAATCCATGTCCATTTTTCCTCTCGGGAGCACTCGCCTTGCATTGTTTGAAGGTCTCGTGTCAGAGTCCTGAGTGCTTTCAATCTGCACATCTGTGTTGGTTCTTCTGGAGGAACGCCCTGTGAGGCGGCATCTTTAGCTGCCTGGTCGGCTAGGGCATTTCCCTGTGCTTCCGTGGTATTTTCCTTGGTATGGGCCTTACACTTCAGGATGGACACTTCCTGAGGTAATTGTATGGCCTCTAGTAAGTCTCAGACTTCTTTTCCATTTCGGATAGGTGTACCAGCAGCAGTGAGGAATCCTCTTTTCCGCCATAACAGACCAAAGTTGTGAGCGACTCCAAAAGCATAACGCAAATCTGTGTAGACATTAGCTGTCTGTCCTTCTGCTATTCGACATGCTTCTGACAGGGCCCGTAACTCGGCCTGTTGTGCTGACATTCCTGAGGGTAAACATCCTTTTGCCACTACCTCATATAAGGTTGTAACTGCCCATCCTGCTTTTCTGGTACCATTGTCAACAAAGGAGGAACCATCTGTAAACAGGATGAGGACTGGGTTGTGCAGAGGCTCCTCTGCTGCTAAGGCTGCTTCTTCTGTTTCTTTTAAAATCTCCACGCAGTCATGCTCTTCACATTCTCCCCCCTCTTGCTCCCTCGATTCTGACATCGGGAGCATAGTTGCGGGATTAACGGGCCCGGACAATAAGGAGATTAGGAGCTTCCAAAACTGCTGTCCAGCAGGTCCATCTAGCTGCTGTCACCTGAGACATTCTATTTATAGACAGCAAAGCGTGTACGGTGTGGGGACACTTGACAATCAGCTTTTGGTCGAGGACTAGACCCGCAGTGATCATTACCGCTCGACATGTAGCTTCCATGGCCCTTAGGCAACTTCCCCATCCGAGGGCTACCGCATCCAGTTTTGCCGAATAATAGCCAATCGGTCTTTGCCGATCCCCATGTTCTTGTGTCAGTATAGCTGTCATATATCCTCCTTTCTCATGGACAAACAGGGTAAATGGCTTACCACTGTCGGGGATTCCCAGAGCCCGTGCCGAACACAATGCCTTTTTCAAACTTAGGAAGGCCTCTTGCTGTTCCTTAGTGAGGGTGATGGCTTCTTTAGAGGCACGTTTCCCCCTTTAAAATATCATTCAATGGCTGAGCAAGCTGTGTGAAGGAGTCAATCCAATTTCTGTTAAAGTTACACAATCCCAAAAAAGACATTAGTTCCTGAATAGTGGTGGGTTTTTTAGCAGCCCGAATGGCTGCAGTTCTATCCTGGGTAAGTTCTCTCTTTCCTTGTGAAATCTTTTGTCCCATGTATACAACCTCTTCTTGGGATATTTGTGCTTTGTCGATGCTGTCTTTATGTCCTTTCAGCCAAAGGTGGTCCAGCAAAGCTCGTAAATCTTGTTCATGCTGTTCTTCCGTGTTTGAAGCTAGCAGGATATCGTCTATATATTGGATGACTGTGGATGACAGGGGAGATAATTCTCACAAATGGCTTTGTAAAGCCATGTGGAATACCATAGGGCTGTTGTGGAAACCCTGCGGTAACTGGGTCCAAGTATACTGTTGTCCTTGGACCGTGAAATCAAACCACTGTCGAACCTCCGGTGCCAGAGGTACCGACCAAAATCCGTTGGCCATATCTATAACCGAGAAATATTTATGTTCCGGTTTGAGGGACTTAAAAATGGTGGAGGGATCTGCGACCAAAGGAGCTTTTTGATCAATACACTGGTTAGCTTTCCTATAATCGACAGTCAAACGCCAAGTCTCATTAAATTTCTGTACCGGCCATACGGGGCTATTGGAGGAGCTATGCGTTTTAATAAGCACCCCTTGTTTCTCCAATTGCTGAATAACCGGTAAGATTCCCACGATGGCAGTTGGACTGATGGGATACTGTTTAGTGCATGGAGGCTTGGTCCCGGTAAATGACGCAGGCTCCATCTGGAGTAGGCCACAATCGTTCTTATCTTTAGCCCATATCGGGTGTTCCTTCAATTCTTCTTTCTTCAAAGTTCTAATTGACCATGTCACCCGATCATCCTCGAAATGCAACGATAAATCTACTTGGATTAGAACGTCCATTCCCAAAAGGGGTTGATCTACTGGGCCTATCCAGACCGGCGTGGTTAGTTCATGTGGACCCAGCCCTATAAGTACCGGTGTTGTCCTTTTAATTTCCATTTTATGGCCCCCAACTCCATAGGCTGTACGTGCCCTACCATCCAATGGCAAAAAGTCTCCATATTGTAGGGGTAAGCATGTTAATTCCGCCCCTGTGTCTAAAAGACAGTCCATATCCTTATCGCCCACCCTCACAGTTATATATAGCCCATCTCCCCTTTGTTGTATTAGTGCGAGGAGGTGGACCAGGGTGGGCTCTAATCGTTTTTTGCTATCCCAAGTAACTTCTTCTGTTGTTGTATTGTCAGTCGCTTAAATGCTTCTATGAGGTCGTTATCTTGTGACAAGCCTGGCTTGTTGGCTGAATTGTATCCCTGGCTGCGTCCTCTTCCCCAGCCACGACCTTGCTGTTTTGCCCTGCACGTCTTGGCCCAGTGACCTTCTTTCCAACAATAATGACATTTTCCGGGTAATTTTCCTAATGACTGTTTACCGGAATCCTGGGATTTCCATCCCATAGCCTGTATAGCTCGGACTTTAGCTCCCATATCCCGATCTAATTGGTTACATCGATCCACCAATGCTGCAAAGGTAGTTCCTCTACCTTCCCAGTCCGGTAACACTACCTTAAGCATTTTGGACAGTTCTGGCTTTAGACCTGCCATGAAAGCTGCTTTCAGGGGTCCAAACACTTGTTCATCCATTTCCTCATCCGTATTATTCATACCCGAATGTTCCAGCCACGTGCATCTAAACCGCTCGTCATACTCCAGGACCTCCTCTGTTCCTTTCTGTTGGCAGGCCGCAATTTTTCCCCAGTCTGTCTTAGTGGACTGAAGGCTTGCAGCCAGTGTTTAATCGCCTCCCAACCTGTGTTTAATTCTTGCTCATCCTGCCCCAAAGCTTCTTCTACCTTGTCCTGCAATTTTCTTTCTTGTGTTTTTGGCATCATTATGGTCAACATTTGCACTCCGTCCCAGGGATGAAGTTGATATATATTTCTTAAGCGGTCCAATTGGTCCCACGTTTTTACTCCCCCTTTCTTTGGATTGGGCAATTCCTTGGACCATTTATCAATTTTCTCTGGGTCTGCCGGATCATGAACTAAGTATTCTGCATACACCCTTTTCCTCGTTTTTTTGGTTCCGCCCTCATCTGCAGTCTCTTCTGATTTGACTACAACTCGTCTTTTTTTAAACGGGGCAAAGCGCATCCCTAATTCTTCATCCTCTGACCCTGTATCGTCGGAGGATGCAGAATCCGTATCTATTCCTCGGTCGTGTCTTCGGGTTTGCGCTTTTAATTTATCCAAACATGGGTACCCTGGGAATTGACCGATACATTTTCCTTTTCCTATTACTGTCTCTTGACTGCATGATTTTTTTCCATTCTTTAATTTCACGTTTAAGATCTTTAACTTCTGCTTCCGACTTTTCAAGTTCAAGTTTTTTCTGTCGCAGCTGTGCACAAACAGCTTGCAATTGGTCCTTTGTACTGGTCAGTTCTCGATCATGTTGGGAACGCGTTATAATTTCATTCCACTTTCGGATCTGTCCCATAACGGCTAGGGACCATCTAGTTCGCTCTTTATTTTTCATATGGGTCGTTTTTCCCCAGACCCTTGTAATCTCGTCCAAGGACCATTGTCCTTTGGAGGTTCCGTACTTTTGTTCGATCTTAATACAGGTTTTAGATCAATTGAATTGTTGCTCTATGTATTCTTTCAACTGTTCGAGGATTTCGAAACCTCAGGTGGTGCCTGCCCACCTTTAACAATTGTAGGCAATTCTTTGCTCTTATCTCCTGCTGTCATAATACTGATTTCTTTACTGGGGTCTCGAGTCATAGGCTTTCCAGCCGATCAGTGGGTCGGTGATTAATTAACTAACACACCGCCGAGGTTAGACGTCTATGGGACCTCGAACCGACTACCAACCAGAGGGTTCGCAAACCGGAGGCTTTCAGAATCACGTAGAAGGAGAGGCGAATTTAGACTTTTGACCGAGGACTTTTATAAAGAGGAGTCCTTAACTCAGTATGTAGGTCCGATGTCCAAAATTCAGTTTCTTTCCTCAGCGATCGTGTTCATGATGCCAAACTTGTTAGATCTCTTAATTTTCAATGAAATACGAACTCCGATTGTAGTTTTAATGTAACTTTATTCTGGCAGCAGCAACAAGCTCTTGGCTTTAAGCCAGGCCTTTGTCCTTCTGAGACCACATGGCCAAAATAGCTGTTTTATACCTGATCAGTTTATAGAAAAGAACTCGCCTTCTTTGACCTTATTGGCTCAATTAATAGTCTGTTAACCTTTAATTGGCTCGCTACCCAAGGTCCTAAAATGTCACGTTGATTGATGACTTAATGCAATGTGGTCTGTGTTTTTTCAAAACTGCAGCCAGGCTGCATAGCTTGAATTCTCTATCAGAGACCAAAGACTTGACCTTGGAAGCGTCGGCTCTGATAGCCCAGACATTTATCTCAGGGGAGGAAGAGACCAGAATGATAGATGACAAAAATCTTGGCTCAATTGCGGCAAACGACCAGGGAGTCAACATTGTTAACACTGCACACAGTTCTCTCGGTAGACAAGGGCAATCGGACATGCCCCAGCATGTAGTCGAACCCAAAGGGGGAATTCAACAGAGACAATGGCTAGCTGAATGGCGATTCATGCCATCGCAATGGACAATGCGGCCAGTAATGGGGCCATCAACACCTGTTAATGGTGCGCTTAAGGACAGTTGCAGAGACAGTCAGAGACGATCGACTGGTAATGGACCTTTTGTTTCCAACAACAGGGCCTCCAGCTCATGCTGGAGGTGTGAAGGCAAACACAGCCAGAGCTTGCAGGTATCAGCAATATATCTGCAGAAACTGCAAAGTCAGCGGCCACTTGGCGCGTATGTGCAGGAAGCCTGCAGCCAGGTTGATGTACGAGGAGGACGGGCCCGATGTAAGCCCTACGAGGCCAAATGAATATTGGGGGAAATCACTGGAAGCTGAAGTTCAGCGAGTTCATGTGAAGCACATATACAATTCATATACCAGGACGCCACCGATAATGATGAAAGTGCTCCTCAATGGCATCCCAGTATCAATGGAGCTAGACACGGGGGCCAACCAGTCCCTGATGAGTATCAAACAGTTCAAAAGGTCGTGGGTGTCCAAGGCCAGGAGGCCAAAATTACTGCCGATTGTCGCATAGCTACGGACATATACAAAGGAGATCATTCCGGTGCTAGGCAGCGCTACAGTAGTCGTCACCCACAAAGATTTGGAGAACAGGTTGCCACTCTGGGTTGTCCCGGAGGACGGTCCCACACTGCTGGGGAGGAGTTGACTTGCTGTCATGAAGTGGAAATGGGGCGATGTCAATGCAATTTCTTCTGTGGAGCGAGTATCATGCTCACGGCTCCTGGACAAATTTGACTCATTATTTCAACCCGGCATTGGCACTTTCATAGGGACCAAGGTATTGATTCACATAAACCCGGACGCCAGGCCAGTACACCACAGGCCAGAGCGGTGCCGTACATGATGCGGGAAAAGATAGAAGACGAATTGGACCACCTGCTGAGGGAAGGCATCATCTCGCCAGTCGAATTCATTGACTGGGTGAGTCCGATCATGCCAGTGCTCAAGGCGGATGGGTTGGTCAGGATATGTGGTGATTACAAGGCCACCATCAATCCAAGACCAGTATCCGCGACCGAGAGCGGAGGATCTCTTTGCGACGCTATCCGGTGGCAAACTTTTTTCAAAATTGGACCTGACCTCAGCTTACATGACCCAGGAGCTGGCGAGTGAGTCAAAGAAGCTGACCACCATCACGACACACAAGGGGTTGTTTAGAAACATAGAAACATAGAAAATAGGTGCAGGAGCAGGCCATTCAGCCCTTCTAGCCTGCACCGCCATTCAATGAGTTCATGGCTGAACATGAAACTTCAGTACCCCCTTCCTGCTTTCTCGCCATAACCCTTGATCCCCCGAGTAGTAAGGACTTCATCTAACTCCCGTTTGAATATATTTAGTGAATTGGCCTCAACTACTTTCTGTGGTAGAGAATTCCACAGGTTCACCACTCTCTGGGTGAAGAAGTTTCTCCTCATCTCGGTCCTAAATGGCTTACCCCTTATCCTCAGACTGTGACCCCTGGTTCTGGACTTCCCCAACATTGGGAACATTCTTTCTGCATCTAACCTGTCTAAACCCGTCAGAATTTTAAACGTTTCTATGAGGTCCCCTCTCATTCTTCTGAACTACAGTGAATACAAGCCCAGTTGATCCAATCTTTCTTGATAGGTCAGTCCCGCCATCCCGGGAATCAGTCTGGTGAACCTTCGCTGCACTCCCTCAATAGCAAGAATGTCCTTCCTCAAGTTAGGAGACCAAAACTGTACACAATACTCCAGGTGTGGCCTCACCAAGGCCCTGTACAACTGTAGCAACACCTCCCTGCCCCTGTATTCAAATCCCCTCGCTATGAAGGCCAACATGCCATTTGCTTTCTTAACCGCCTGCTGTACCTGCATGCTAACCTTCAATGACTGATGTACCATGACACCCAGGTCTCATTGCACCTTCCCTTTTCCTAATCTGTCACCATTCAGATAATAGTCTGTCTCTCTGTTTTTACCACCAAAGTGGATAACCTCACATTTATCCACATTATACTTCATCTGCCATGCATTTGCCCACTCACCTAACCTATCCAAGTCACTCTGCAGCCTAATAGCATCCTCCTCGCAGCTCACACTGCCACCCAACTTAGTATCATCCGCAAATTTGGAGATACTGCATTTAATCCCCTCGTCTAAATCATTAATGTACAATGTAAACAGCTGGGGCCCCAGCACAGAACCTTGCGGCACCCCACTAGTCACTGCCTGCCATTCTGAAAAGTACCCGTTTACTCCTACTCTTTGCTTCCTGTCTGACAACCAGTTCTCAATCCACGTCAGCACACTACCCCCAATCCCATGTGCTTTAACTTTGCACATTAATCTCTTGTGTGGGACCTTGTCGAAAGCCTTCTGAAAGTCCAAATATACCACATCAACTGGTTCTCCTTTGTCCACTTTACTGGAAACATCCTCAAAAAATTCCAGAAGATTTGTCAAGCATGATTTCCCTTTCACAAATCCATGCTGACTTGGACCTATCATGTCACCATTTTCCAGATGCACTGCTATGACATCCTTAATAATTGATTCCATCATTTTACCCACTACTGAGGTCAGGCTGACCGGTCTATAATTCCCTGTTTTCTCTCTCCCTCCTTTTTTAAAAAGTGGGGTTACATTGGCTACCCTCCACTCCATAGGAACTGATCCAGAGTCAATGGAATGTTGGAAAATGACTGTCAATGCATCCGCTATTTCCAAGGCCACCTCCTTAAGTACTCTAGGATGCAGTCCATCAGGCCCTGGGGATTTATCGGCCTTCAATCCCATCAATTTCCCCAACACAATTTCCCGACTAATAAAGATTTCCCTCAGTTCCCCCTCCTTACTAGACCCTCTGACCCCTTTTATATCCGGAAGGTTGTTTGTATCCTCCTTAGTGAATACCGAACCAAAGTACTTGTTCAATTGGTCTGCCATTTCTTTGTTCCCCGTTATGACTTCCCCTGATTCTGACTGCAGGGGACCTACGTTTGTCCTCACCAACCTTTTTCTCTTTACATGCCTATAGAAACTTTTGCAATCCGCCTTAATGTTCCCTGCAAGCTTCTTCTCGTACTCCATTTTCCCTGCCCTAATCAAACCCTTTGTCCTCCTCTGCTGAGTTCTAAATTTCTCCCAGTCCCCAGGTTCGCTGCTATTTCTGGCCAATTTGTATGCCACTTCCTTGGCTTTAATACTATCCCTGATTTCCCTAGATAGCCACGGTTGAGCCACCTTCCCTTTTTTATTTTTACGCCAGACAGGAATGTACAATTGTTGTAATTCATCCATGCGGTCTCTAAATGTCTGCCATTGCCCATCCACAGTCAACCCCCTAAGTATCATTCGCCAATCTATCCTAGCCAATTCACGCCTCATACCTTCAAAGTTACCCTTCTTTAAGTTCTGGACCATGGTCTCTGAAATTACTGTTTCATTCTCCATCCTAATGCAGAATTCCACCATATTATGGTCACTCTTCCCCAAGGGGCCTCGCACAACGAGATTGCTAATTAATCCTCTCTCATTACACAACACCCAGTCTAAGATGGCCTCCCCCCTAGTTGGTTCCTCAACATATTGGTCTAGAAAACCATCCCTTATGCACTCCAGGAAACCCTCCTCCACCGTATTGCTTCCAGTTTGGCTAGCCCAATCTATGTGCATATTAAAGTCACCCATTATAACTGCTACACCTTTATTGCATGCACCCCTAATTTCCTTTTTGATGCCCTCCCCAACATCCCTATTACTGTTTGGAGGTCTGTACACAACTCCTACTAACGTTTTTTGCCCTTTGGTGTTCTGCAGCTCTACCCATATAGATTCCACATCATCCAAGCTAATGTCTTTTCTAACTATTGCATTAATCTCCTCTTTAACCAGCAATGCTACCCCACCTCCTTTTCCTTTTATTCTATCCTTCCTGAATGTTGAATACCCCTGAATGTTGAGTTCCCAGCCCTGATCATCCTGGAGCCACGTTTCCGTAATCCCAATCACATCATATTTGTTAACATCTATTTGCACAATTAATTCATCCACCTTATTGCAGATACTCCTTGCATTAAGACACAAAGCCTTCAGGCTTGTTTTATTAACACCCTTTGTCCTTTTAGAATTTTGCTGTACAGTGGCCCTTTTTGTTCTTTGCCTTGGGTTTCTCTGCCCTCCACTTTTCCTCATCTCCTTTCTGTCTTTTGCTTTTGCCTCCTTTTTGTTTCCCTCTGTCTCCCTGCATTGGTTCCCATCCCCCTGCCATATTAGTTTAAATCCTCCCCAACAGCACTAGCAAACACTCCCCCTAGGACATTGGTTCCGGTCCTGCCCAGGTGCAGACCGTCCGGTTTGTACTGGTCCCACCTCCCCAGAACCGGTCCCAATGCCCCAGGAATTTGAATCCCTCCCTGCTGCACCACTGCTCAAGCCACGTATTCATCTGCGCTATCCTGCGATTCCTACTCTGACTATCACGTGGCACTGGTAGCAATCCCGAGATTACTACTTTTGAGGTCCTACTTTTTAATTTAGCTCCTAGCTCCTTAAATTCGTTTCGTAGGACCTCATCCCTTTTTTTACCTATGTCGTTGGTACCAATGTGCACCACGACAACTGGCTGTTCTCCCTCCCATTTCAGAATGTCCTGCACCCGCTCCGAGACATCCTTGACCCTTGCACCAGGGAGGCAACATACCATCCTGGAGTCTCGGTTGCGGCCTCAGAAACGCCTATCTATTCCCCTCACAATTGAATCCCCTATTACTATCGCTCTCCCACTCTTTTTCCTGCCCTCCTGTGCAGCAGAGCCAGCCACAGTGCCATGAACTTGGCTGCTGCTGCCCTCCCCTGATGAGTCATTCCCCTCAACAGTACCCAAAGCAGTGTATCTGTTTTGCAGGGGGATGACCACAGGGGACCCCTGCACTACCTTCCTTGCACTACTCTTCCTGCTGGTCTTCCATTCCCTATCTGGCTGTGGACCCTTTCCCTGCGGTAAAACCAACTCACTACACGTGATACTCACGTCATTCTCAGCATCGTGGATGCTCCAGAGTAAATCCACCCTCAGCTCCAATTCCGTAACGCGGACCGTCAGGAGCCGGAGGTGGACACACTTCCCGCACACGTAGTCGTCAGGGACACCGGAAGTGTCCCTGAGTTCCCACATGGTACAGGAGGAGCATAACACCCGACCGAGCTCTCCTGCCATGTCTTAACCCTTAGATACACTTAAACTGGTAATAACAATGTTAAAAGTTACTGACTAATATAAGAAGAAAAAGAAAAACTACTCACCAATCACCAGCCAATCACTTACCCCCTAGGCTGTGACGTCACCTTTGTATCTTTGCCTTCTCCCTGTAGCTGCACCGGTACGCCTCTCGCCGACCCCGGACTCGCGCTGCTCCGAGCTCCCGCCTCCTCGACTGACTGCTCGAACTGCTCGACTCCCGCTGGCCTTTATAGGCCTCTCGCCGACCCCGGACTCGCGCTGCTCCGAGCTCCCGCCTCCTCGACTGACTGCTCGAACTGCCCGACTCCCGCTGGCCTTTATAGGCCTCTCGCCGACCCCGGACTCGCGCTGCTCCGAGCTCCCGCCTCCTCGACTGACTGCTCGACTCCCGCTGGCCTTTATAGGCCTCTCGCCGACCCCGGACTCGCGCTGCTCCGAGCTCCCGCCTCCTCGACTGACTGCTCGACTCCCGCTGGCCTTTATAGGCCTCTCGCCGACCCCGGACTCGCGCTGCTCCGAGCTCCCGCCTCCTCGACTGACTGCTCGACTCCCGCTGGCCTTTATAGGCCTCTCGCCGACCCCGGACTCGCGCTGCTCCGAGCTCCCGCCTCCTCGACTGAGTATAACAGATGTCTGTTCGGGATTCGTTTGGCCGCCGCGATCTTTCAGCAAAATATGGAAAGCCTCCTCAAGTCGATTCCAAGGATGGTGGTTTTTCAAGACGAATTCCTCATCACGGGTCGCGATACTGAAGAACACCTCCACAACCTGGAGGAGGTGCTACGCAGACTGGACCAGGTAGGGCTGCGACTGAAAAAGGTGAAGTGCGTCTTCTTAGCTCCAGAGATAGAATTCCTGGGGAGGAGAGTAGCAGCAGATGGGATCAGACCTACTGCGTCCAAAACGGAAGCGATCCAGAGAGCACCCAGACCCCGTAACATGACGGAGCTGCGTTCATTCCTGGGGCTCCTGAACCATTTTGGTAACTTTCTTCCCAAATTGAGCACGCTGCTAGAGCCGCTACACGTGCTCCTATGCTAAGGTGACAGCCAGGAAAGGACTTTTGATAGAGCACGTAATTAGTTATGCTCCAACAAACTGTTACCGTTATATGACCCGTGTAAGAAATTTGTTTTAACGTGCGATGCGTTGTCCTATGGGGTCGAGTGTGTGTTGCAGCATGTGAATGCCAATGGTCAGTTACAGCCGGTAGCTTATGCCTCCAGGAGTCTGTCCCAGGCAGAAAGGGGCTACGGGATGGTAGAAAAGGAAGCGCTAGCATGTGTATCTGCAGTAAAAAAAATGCACCAGTACCTGTTTGGCAGGAAATTTGAACTGGAGACAGATCACAAACCCCTAACGTCCCGTTTGGCCGACAACAAGGCCATAAATGCGAATGCACGGCCCGCATACAGAGGTGGGCACTTACGTTAGCCGCCTATGATTACACAATTCGACACAGACAATGCACTGAAAACTGCGCCGATGCACTCAGCAGGCTCCTACTAGCCACCACTGAGGGGGCAACTGAGCATGATGCTGAGATGGTCATGGCTGTTGAAGCTTTCGAAAGTGAAGGTTCACCTGTGACAGCCTGTCAGATTAAAGTCTGGACAAATAAAGACCCGCTACTGACTTTAGTTAAGAAATGTGTCCTGAATGGAGACTGGACAGCCACGTACGGGGCATGCCCTGAGGAATTTAAACCGCTTCATAGGCGCAAGGATGAACTCTCGATTCAGGCCGATTGCCTACTGTGGGGAAACCAAGTAGTCATGCCCCAGATGGGCAGAGAGGCGTTTATCAGAGAACTTCACAATGAGCACCCGGGCATTGTTATGATGAAGGCAATTGCCAGGTCACACGTTTGGTGGCCAGGGATAGATGCAGATCTGGAACTTTGTGTTCGCAGGTGCAACATGTGTGCTCAGCTGGGCAACGCACCCAGGGAAGCCCCCCCTTAGACTCTGGTCCTGGCCCGCCAAGCCATGGTCATGCATCCATGTGGTCTATGCAGGTCCTTTCATGGGAAAAATGTTTTTGGTTGTAGTAGACGCCTACTCCAAATGGATTCAGTGTGCCATTTTAAATTCAAGCACATCCTCTGCCACGGTAGAAAGTCTATGGGCAATGTTCGCTGCCCCTGGCCTACCGGATGTCTTGTTCAGTGACAATAGCCCGTGTTTCACAAGCACTGAATTCCAGGACTTCATGGCAGGCAATGGAATCAACCATGTCAGAATGGCATCGTTCAAGCCGGCCTCAAAAGGCCAGGCGGAACGAGCAGTGTAGATATTGAAACAGGGGATGCTCGGAATCCAAGGGGGTTCCCTACAAAGCCACTTATCATGCCTCCTGTTGGCCAATTGATCCCGACCACACTCACTCACAGGGGTTCCACCCACAGAGCTGCTAATGAAAAGGACGGTCAAAACCAGGTTATCCCTTATACACCCTACTATGAAAGAAATTGTTGAGAGCAGGCATCAGTCACAATGTGACTACCATGACAGGAATGCGAGGGCGCGATGTATTGATGTCAATGACCCTGTTTTTATCCTTAATTACGCTGCAGGGCCCAAATGGCTTGCAGGCACTGTGATTGCCAAAGAGGGGAATAGGGTTTTGGTAGTTAAACTTACCAATGGACAAATCTGCCGCAAACACGTGGGTCAAACTAAAAGGAGGTTCAGCAACCCCATAGAAGAAGCAAAGAACACGACGTAGAGTTCACTCCACCACAGGTGACCGAACACCGGGACCAAGTGGAGGAGAGCCCAGTCACTGTGGGCAGTCCGGACAGGCCTGAGGCACCACAAACAGCAGACACTCAGGCCAGCGCCCGACAACCGGAGCCCCAACTTAGGCGCTCTACAAGGGAGCGTAAACCACCAGAGAGACTTAACCTGTGATCCCAATAAGACTTTGGGGGGGAGGTGATGTCATGTATTCAACTGTCATTGTAACCCATGTATAAGCTGACCTAAGTTATACACCTTGAGAACATTGACCACAAGGGGGTGAACTTGTAGGAGACACTCCTAACCTGGACTTTCAGGTATAAAAGGGGAAGCTCCACCCACCTTCATCACTTGAGGTCTTGGTAATAAAGGTAACTGGTCACAGAGTGACCATCTCTCAAGTATGGGCCTCGCGTGCATTTAAATTGTATAGTAAGGACATATCACTCCCCATTTAGGAACTGTGCCCTTAGATTGGAAAACTAAAGTGCTGGATAAGTGAGTGTCTACGGATGTTATTTATATGGACATCCAGAAGTCTTCCGACAAGGTTCCTCATAAGAGACTGTTAACTAAAATGAGAGGGCATGGATAGGGAGGCAACCCATTGGCTTAAATAGGATATTGTTCAGGAGGGAGGAGACAGAGAATCAGACAATGGGTGTGTACTCAAATTGCAGGAGCAGGACTGGGCCTCAGCTTCTCACTGCATGTATCAATGACTTGGATGAGGGAATGAGAGCCAAATATCAAAGGGCTTTAAACTAAATAGTGGGGGGGAGGGATCAGGAGAGAGGAAATTTAAAAAGACAAAGGAGAAAGCAATAGTCCAGGGTAGTGAGAGGGGTAATGATAACCAGGGTGTGACGGGAAGATACAGAGCATTTAAACATGAGTGTATCAGAAAGTGGGGTCAGAGTAGGGAAAAATGGTAAAAAGACAAAATTAAAAGCTCTTTATCTGAATGCATGCAGCATTCATAACAAGATAGATGAGTTGACGGCACAAATAGATATAAATGGATATGATTTGATAGCCATTACAGAGATGTGGTTACAAGGTAACCAAGGCTGGGAACTGAATATTCAGAGGTATTTGCCATTTGGGAAGGATAGGCAGAAAGGGAAAGGAGGTGGGGGTAGCTCTATTAATAAAGGATGAGATCAGAGCAGTAGTGAGAAACGATATTGGCTCAGAAGATCAAGATGGAGAATCAGTTTGGGTGGAGATAAGAAATAATAATGGAAAGAAGTCACTGGTGGGAGTGCTCTACAGGCCCCTAAAAGTAGCTACACTGTAGGACAGAGTATAAACCAAGAAATAATGGAGGCCTGTAAGAAAGGTACGGCAATAATCATGGGTGATTTTAATCTTCATATTGATTGGACAATAAAATTGGCCAGGGTTACCTTGAGGAAGAGCTCATAGAGTGTATCTGGGATGGTTTTCTTGAACAGTATGTTGCGGAACCAACCAAGGAGCAGGTTATTTTAGATCTGGTAATGTGTAATATGACTGGATTAATTAATGATCTCACAGTAAAGGATCCTCTTGGGAAGAGTAATCATAGCATGGGAGAATTTCAAATTCAGTTTAAGGGTGAGAAAGTTGTGTCTCAAATTAGTGTCAGGAACTTAAATAAAGACAATTACAAAGGTATGAAGACAGAGTTGGCTAAAATATGCAGGGAAAATAGATTAAAGGGTAAGATGGTTGGTAAGCAGTGGTAGGCATTTAAGGAGATATTTCATTACTCACAGCAGAGATATATTCCAGTAAGAAAGAAAGACTCTAAGAAAAGGATGAACCATCCGTGGCTAACTCAGGAAGTAAAGGATGGTAACAAATTGAAAACAAAGGCATACAACAATGTTGTGAAGATTAGTGGAAGGCCAGAGGATTGGGAACTGTTTAGAAACCAGCAAAGGACAACTAAAAAAAAATAAAGAGAAGATAGATTATGAGAGTAAACTAGCAAGAAATATAAAAACAGACAGTGAGAGCTTCTACAAGTATACAAAAACGAAGAGAGTATCTCTAGACTTGACTACTCAAACTCACTCCTGGCTGGCCTCCCACATTCTACACTACGTAAACTTGAGGTCATCCAAAACTCATCACCCTGTGTACTAACTCGCACCAAGTCATGATCCCCCATCACCCCTGTGCTCGCTGACTTACATTGGCTCCCGATTAAACAATGCCTCGATTTCAAAATTCTCATCCTTGTTTACAAATCACTCATGGCCCTCGCCCCCTCCCTATCTCTGTAATCTCAGCCTCACAACCCCACAACATGTTTGTGCTCCTCAAATTCTGCCCTTTTGAACATCCCTCATTATAATCGCTCAACCATCGGTGGCCGTGCCTTCAGCTGTCTGGGCCCCAAGCTCTGGAACTCCCTCCCTAAACCTCTCTGCCTCTCTACCTCTCTTTTCTCCTTTAAAACGCTCCTTAAAACCTACCTCTTTAACCAAGCTTTTGGTCATCTGCCTTAATTTCTTCTTATGTGGCTTGGTGTCAAATTTATCAGTTTTGTCTTCTAACACTGTTGTGATGCGCCTTGGGACATTTTACTACGTTAAAGACGCGATATAAATAAAAGTTATTATTAATAAGGTAAACATTGGTCACTTAGAGGATGAGACTGGGGAATTAATAATGGGAAACAGGGAAATGTCAGAGACTTTGAACAAATATTTTGTATCGGTCTTCACGGTAGAAGACACTAAAAACGTCCCAATAATTGATAATCAAAGGGCTATTGGGAGGGAGGAACTTAAAACAATCACTATCACTAGAGAAAAAGTACTAGGCGAACTAATGGGACTAAAGGTGGACAAGTCCCCTGGACCTGATGGCCTGCATCCTAGGGTCTTAAAAGAGGTGGCTACAGAGATAGTGGATGCATTGGTTGTAATCTACAAAATTCCCTGGATTCTGGGGATGTCCCAGCGGATTGTAAAACCACAAATGTAACATCCCTATTTAAGAAAGTTTAACATCCCTATTTAAGAATCCCTATTTAAGACAGAAAGCAGGAAACTATAGACCAGTTAGCCTAACATCGGTCATTGGGAAAATGCTACAGTCCATTATGAAGGAAGCAGTAGCAGGACATTTAGAAAAGCATAATTCAATCAAGCAGAGTCAGCATGGCTGTATGAAAGGGAAATCATGTTTGACAAATTTGCTAGAGTTCTTTCAGGATGTAATGAACAGGGTGGATAAATGGGGAACCAGTGAATGTGATGTATTTGGATTTCCAGAAGGCATTCAATAAGATGCCACATAAAAGGTTACTGCACAAGATAAAAGTTCACGGGGTTGGGGGTAATATATTAGCATAAATAGAGGATTGGCTAACTAACAGAAAACAGAAAGTCGGGATAAATGGGCAATTTTCCAGTTGGCAAACAATAACTAGTGGGATGCCACAGGGATCGATGCTGGGGCCTCAACTATTTACAATCTATATTAATGACTTGGAAGAAGGGACCGAGTGTAATGTAGCCAAGTTTGCTGATGATACAAAGATGGGTGGGAAAACAAGTTGTGAGGATGACACAAAAAATCTTCAGAGAGATATAGACAGGCTAAGTGTGTGGGCAAACATTTGGCAGATGGTGTACAATATGGGAAAATGTGAGGTTATCCACTTTGGTAGGAAAAATAAAAAAGCAAATTATTATTTAAATGTAGAGAAATTACAAAATGCTGCAGTACAGAGGGACCTGGGGATCCTTGTACATGAAACACAGAGGGCTAGATTTTCCTTTTGAATTGGCCCCCCCCATCCTTAGCGGTGTTCCGGCAGTTGCGTCTTTTCCAATGGCCGGAATGCCGCTGGTGCTTGCTCCCGCCATTTTCGGGTGCTCCATGTTGGCGGTGGTGAAGCGGTGCAGGAGTGGAGCGGTGTGGGAGCGGAGTGCAGTGGGCAGCCAAAGCGGGAACAAAGTTGGTGATCAGCTTTCCTGTATAAAGGGAAGCTGAAGCGGAATGGTTGTCTGCGCATGCGATTTCGGGGTCAAGGGTGACCCGCACATGCACAGACAACAGGAGGACTGCTCGTCAGTTGGAAGCAGAAGAGGTTCATGGGAGAGGAGCTGGGAGGGTTAGGTTAGTTTTTTTTTGGAGTATTTTTCAGTATTTTGAGAATTCTATAATATTATAAAACAATATACTTAATCATATAAGTAATAATAATTGCAATAATAATAATAAATACATAATTATTTACATTGAAACATATATATATATATATATATACATCAGCATACATTGCATATGTTGTGGAGTATTTAAATCTGTATATGGAGAAAAGAGTTGTTAATTTCCAGCCAATCGATCAAGGGAGAGACGGCTGGCACCAGTCCCGCACTGGGTATCCCCACTGCTCTCTCCGAACAAATCGTTGGTTAATACAATTACACTGACAGCAAGCTTCGTTGTAACAATTTGACCTGTTCCTTAGCTTGTAGCTTTGCTCAGGTATCCATCTTCTGTCTTTTGCACTTGTTACATAACATCACCAACCAACTGAAGGCTATTACTATCTGTACTGCCACTAGGGTATGTGAAAGGATCCTTATCCAATGTTCATTCCCCAATTCCATAATCTCAAGTACCAAGGTGGGTTTTTCAGGTTATCCTTTATTTCACTGTCCAGTTCTTTGCCTTTATCCTTTAGCTCATAATATCTTTTAATGTTATTTCTGAATGGTCCTTTGAGCTCGGTTAAATCTCCAAGTAACAGGGGAATTGGTGGTACTTGCTCTTCCATCCAATCATCAATATCTTGCTTAATCCCATCGTTTATATTTAATGTCATTGTCTTCCTGGCGTGTATATATGTCATGTGTGCTCTTTCCACTGCCACCAACACTCTGAGAGTAAAGCAAAAGTTAGGCATTGTAATGTTACAAGTCAAGCTTCCACAATCGTAAGTTCCCAGGCTAGTTACACACAATATTCTCCTCGTCCTTGATAGGCGTAATGTGTGGGTTCGGTTCGGGCAGGGCTTATTTCAATGACACATCCTTCAGTAGTATTGTCAAACCCGCAGCTATCCTTGCTCCCGTCTCCCACTGGGTGAGGGCATATAGTTCTGCTGCCTTCTCTCCGGCACCCGGATAAAGATATTCCCCTTATCTTTCCATTCTTTTTGATCGCATACTGGTCCATCGTGTAATGGCAGATGTACTCTTCCCCTCGTATTATCCCTATGTTTTCGACTTCATTTTGAGGATACGGGTATGAACCTTGGTTTATTACGGGGATCACTAGTATTATCCCTACATAGGGGTTTGTTTCCCCTTACATCCTCCTGTAACTGCATACACCCTAGTCATTCCTTTCAGGGTGCAGGCGTCTAATGGCCCAGTGTGCTGTGCCATTTCTTTCAACTGGGTTCTATTTATCCAATCTGGGACTCGCCCGGTTTGTATCTGATCCATATTGTGTTTCTCCTGACTGATCATCCATCTCCCATAGGCCTGACATGTGTCTCTTTTCCTGTCCTCGGCATCGTCCTCTCGTTCCTGTTTATTTAGCTCGTTAATTGTTCGTGCATGGCCTTCCAATACAGATATACTCTCTAGCAGTATTTTGAATGTTTTAGATCCTAACTCTGAAGATTCTAGCCCTATCCCAGCTTTTCCTCATTAGTACCTCCATCGTTCCCCTCAAACTATCTACTCCTGCTTGGATCGCCTGTATATCTAGTGCATTTACTAGAGAGGTCCCTGTACTTACTCCAGTTAGTATGTCATTCCCTATAGATCACCTCTGTCTGCCTCCTTTGTGTCTCAGCTGCTTGTGATATTCCCTCGCTCCTGATGCGTCACTAGCTTTTCTCAGGATTGTGTCTAGCAATCGTGTGTACAATGCTTTAGTCTTGGGGCTACACTTTTCTGGCAGGTATAGGTCTGTTAAATTTATGATCACAGGTAACATTCATGCTGCACATTGTCAAATAACAACATTCCCTCCAATCTCGTCACCAATCCGCCGGGCGACCCTTCAGTAAGGAGGGGGCAAGTAACTGGTGGTAGTGTTGTTGGTCCTGGGGTCGTGACTATGGATTTTTGTCATTTAATCATCACTGCTGGACCTGAACACTTGCTCTCCTCCTGACATATGACCCATTCTATTGCTTTTAACGAGGATGGTTCTAAGACCATGTTCCTCTCTGGGTCCGGACAATGTACTATTACTTCTGTTCCAGGTTTAACTACCACGTGCTTTTCCGAGGTTAGTTCCCCTGGTTTACAATATTCAGGTAACATTTTGTTACCCACTCATCTTGTGGCTTCAAGATAAACGCTCCTGAAACTCGGATGCCGCCCCCTAGGGGATACTTTACATAGTTGTTGTACCTTTCGATGTGGGTATATGCTTCTGGGCCCCTAGAGGCAGCCTTGTAGTTTGTCCTTGCAGAATCATAAGGGCGGTGGTGATCACGTTTATATACATTCTGTTGATAAAACACATCCTGGATATTCCAGGTTTTTAGTTAGATTCTTACCATTTCTACTTCTACCGGATCATTTGCACTGTTTTTCCAGACATGTGACCTTTCCCAGATCCATTTCATTACGGCAAGTACCCCCAGTATTGCAAATATTAATCCTTGTCCCCTGAAAAGTCCATCTATCAATGCATTCCTTTCATTCCTTATATTCTAAGGCATATTTTAAGGAGTAGATTACCGGGAGTATCTTAGGTTACACCATCAGCCGTACCATTATATTCTTTCAGCTGGGACCAATGTTTCCCTCGGCCCCTGCCTTTCATATTTATACACACAAATGTGTCACCGCTGATTAAAACTTCATATAGTCCGCTCCATCGTGGGCCAAATCTAGGTTTTCCTGGCAATTCTCTAACCATTACCTTCACTCCAACCTCCGGCACTATCGCCAGGGGTTTTGTCCCATTATCTTATCTTCGTCCCTTTGTCTATCTCTTACTTCCTGTCACATCTCTTTCAGCTGCTTACTCAATTCCATCACATACTTCCCGATCCTATCTCGTAACGGTCCTAATTCTGCCCCTCTTGTAACTATCCACTTGGGTAACTTCATTACTCATCCAATCATTTGCTCATAGGGAGTTAATTCTGTCATTCGATTTAACATTGAAACATAGAAACATAGAAAATTGGTGCAGGAGTAGGCCTTTGGCCCTTCGAGCCTGCACCACCATTCAATAAGACCATGGCTGATCATTCCCTTTGTACCCCTTTCCTGCTTTCTCTCCATACCCCTTGATCCCCTTAGCCGTAAGGGCCATATCGAACTCCCTCTTGAATATATCCAATGAACTGGCATCAACAACTCTCTGCGGTAGGGAATTCCACAGAATAACATCTCTCTGAGTGAAGAAGTTTCTCCTCATCTCAGTCCTAAATGGCCTACCCCTTATCCTTAGACTGTGTCCCCTGGTTCTGGACTTCCCCAACATTGGGAACATTCTTCCTGCATCTAACCTGTCCCGTCCCGTTAGAATCTTATATGTTTCTATGAGATCCCCTCTCATCCTTCTAAACTCCAATGTATAAAGGCCCAGTTGATCCAATCTCTCCTCATATGTCAGTTCAGCCATCCCGGGAATCAGTCTGGTGAACCTCCGCTGCACTCCCTCGATAGCAAGAACGTCCTTCCTCAGATTAGGAGACCAAAATTGAACACAATATTCCAAGTGAGGCCTCACCAAGGCCCTGTACAACTGCAGTAAGACCTCCCTGCTCTTATACTCAAATCCCCTAGCTATGAAGTCCAACATACCATTTGCCTTCTTCACCGCCTGTTGTACCTGTATGCCAACATTTAATGACCGATGAACCATGACACCCAGGTCTCGTTGCACCTCCCCTTTTCCCAATCTGCTGCCATTCACATAATATTCTATCTTCGCATTTTTGCCCCCAAAGTGGATAACCTCACATTTATCCACATTATACTGCATCTGCCATGCATTTGCCCACTCACCTAACCTGTCCAAGTCACCCTGCAGCCTCTGAGCATCCTCCTCACAGCTCACACCGCCACCCAGTTTAGTGTCATCTGCAAACTTGGAGATATTACACTCAATTCCTTCATCCAAATCATTGATGTATATTGTAAATAGCTGGGGTCCCAGCACTGAGCCCTGTGGCACTCCACTAGTCACTGCCTGCCATTCTGAAAAGGACCTGTTTATTCCGACTCTCTGCTTCCTGTCTGCCAACCAGTTCTCTATCCACGTCAGTACATTACCCCCAATACCGTGTGCTTTGATTTTTCACACCAATCTCTTGTGTGGCACCTTGTCAAAATTGGTGTGGTGCGTCACGTCATTCTGGCCTGGATTGTCCAGTTTTCTATATTTCAAAAACAAGTGATAGTTTATAAACTATCTTAACATACAAGTGCTCGCAATTCAATTTCTCGCAAACCATTTCCAAGGCTACTTCCACATCTTATCTCGTCTCCCACAGATGGCATTTTTGCTTTTCATCAGAGAAAATGGCATTTTTAGATTGTTTCCAAACTTTTTTGTGTTATTTTTTTTAAAAGAGATCAGATTTTACAAATTTGCATACACTTGAACTGTCGGTTGGCATCATTGGTTAGTACCCACATTTAATATTTTATTTAGCGAGTGCTTTTGATGAAAAACATTCTTTCAATAGATCTCTGTCAGATCAACACACAAAAAAAATCTCAAACAACAAAATAGTTCTAAAGAGGCTCAATTTAAATGTATCTCAGTATTTTGTTGTGCCTTTTCCTAACCAGTGGTACTTGAAACCTTCACAACAAAATTAACTCTTTACTGATCCCATCTAATTGCTGCTCCCCTTTTGTAGTATTTTTATTTATTTTTGCTTATAGTTTAAACTTATTATGTCTGTGATTCACAGATCACAGAATGCTAAGTACTTGTTTTATAATTATGTGTCTAACTTCTGTTTTAGAAGCTGAACATTAAAAAAACTCCAACCCAAGTAAGAATAGCGTTAGAAAATATTTTGCTCAGTAACTTCAAGATATATTTTGTGATACTGTACCTCATAAATTACATCTTTTTAAACTTCAGCTTCTGACATGTAATTGAGGTAAAGTTACACAGATGTGTACTTTTATTATTTCTATTAAAAAGGTTTCCAAACCCAAGATTCTCCAATACAACCAAAATGTTTATCAAGGAGAATCATCTGAAATATCTCAAAATCCCAATTCAAATACTGTATTGCCAATCTTTTATTTAAATCTCTTTTACTAATCTAGAAGCTTTCACGTCATTCTACACAAAGGAAAATGAGGGCACAGCTTCCCCCAACCTGTAGCCTCGAGAAAGGGGCAATGCAGATACTGCTATCGAGGAGGAGTGTGATATTCTGTATGAAATAAATATAGTAAGAGAGGAAGTATTAAGGGGTTTAGCAGCTTTGAAAGTAGATAAGTCCCCAGGCCCAGATGAAATGCATCCCAGGCTGTTGAGCGAAGTAAAAGAGGAAATAGCAGAGGCCTTGACCATCATTTTCCAGTCTTCTTTGGATATGAGGACTGCTAATGTAGTGCCTTTGTTTAAGAAGGGAGAAAGGGATAGGCCGACTAATTACAGGCCAGTCAGCCTAACCTCAGTGTTGGGAAAATTATTGGAAAAAATCCTGAAAAACAGGATAAATCTGCATTTGGAAAGGCAAGGATTAATTAGGGACAGTCAGCATGGATTTGTTAAGGGAAGATCGTGTTTGACGAACCTGATTGAATTTTTTGAGGAAGTAACCAAGAGGATCGATGAGGGTAGTGCATACGATGTAGTATATATGGACTTTAGCAAGGCTTTTGATAAGGTCCCACATGGTAGACTGGTCATGAAGGTTAAAGCCCATGGGATACCGGACAAAGTGGCAAGTTGGTTCCAAAATTGGCTCAGAGACAGGAAGCAAAGGGTAATCATTAATGGATGTTTGTGTGACTGGAAGGATGTTTCCAGTGGTGTTCCGCAGGGCTCAGTACTGGGTCCTTTGCTTTTTGTGGTATACATCAACAATTTAGATTTGAATATAGGGAGTATGATTAAGAAGTTTGCAGACGACACTAAAATTGGTTGTGTAATTGATAATGAAGAGGAAAGTCATGGGCTGCAGGAGGATATCAATCTACTGGTCAGGTGGGTAGAGCAGTGGCAAATGGAATTTAATTCAGAGAAGTGTGAGGTGATGCACTTTGGGAGGGCTAATAAGGAAAGGGGATACACATTAAGCGGTAGGCCACTTAATAGTGTAGGTGACCAAAGGGACCTTGGAGTGCTTGTCCACAGATCCCTGAAAGTGGATAAGGTGGTTAAGAAGGCATACAGAATGCTTGACTTTATTGGCCGAGGCATAGAATATAAGAGCAGGGAGGTTATGCTTAAATTGTATAATACTTTGATTAGGCCACAGCTGGAGTATTGCGTGCAGTTCTGGTCGCTGTATTATAGGAAGGACGTGATTGCACTGGAGAGGGTGCAGAGGAGATTTATTAGGATGCTGCCTGGAATGGAGAATCTTAGTTATGACGACAGATTGGATAGGCTGGGTTTCTTCTCATTGGCACAGAGGAGGTTGAGAGGAGACCTCATTGAGGTGTACAAAATATTGAGGGGCCTGGACATAATGGATAGTAAGGGCCTATTTCCATTGGTGGTGGGGTCTATTACGAGGGGGCATAGCTTTAAGGTGGTTGGTGGAAGGTTTAGAGGGGATTTGAGGGGGGGGCAGAGGGTTGTGGGGATCTGGAACTCGCTGCCTGGAAGAGGGGTGGATGGAGAAACCCTCACCACTTTTAAGAGATGGTTGGATGGGCACTTAAAGTGCAGCAACCTGCAGGGTTACGGACCTAGAGCTGGTAATTGGGATCAGATTGGATGACCTTTTGTTGGACGGAGCAGATATAATGGTAAGTACTGCAGGGAATAGAATACGGCCAGGGTGATCTCTTGGACTAGTTTCGATCACCTGGATGGGTTGGAGAGGAATTTTCCCAGATGTTTTCTCCCTTAATTGGCCTGGGTTTTTATCTGGTTTTTGCCTCTCCCAGGAGATCACATGGCTCCGGTTGGGGTGGAGTGTAGAATGTTTCAGTATGAGGGGTGTCGCAGTTGTGTGGGGCGGACTGGTTGGGCTGGGTGCTCTTTGCCTTTCCGTCATTGTTCATAGGTTTATATGTAACCTTCAGGGCTGCTGACCGAGGGCTGTGCAGCTCTTTGTCGGCTGGCGCGGACACGATGGGCAGAAATGGCCTCTTTCTGCGCTGTAAATTTCACTGTTTCTATGTTTCTACGCAGGGTTTTTTTTAAAGGCATTACACTCTCCCTTCTCCTTTCTTTATCTCATTCATAGACTAAATTTATTGTCCTTCAACCTAATGTCATAAATGATTATGTGTTTTCTTTTGACAAGTAAGTTAGCGTGTCGGAATTTTTTTTTTAATAATGAGACCACGCATTTTTTTTACTGTAATCCAATTAGAATGTCCAAGTTTCTCGGCACAAGAGTTGGAGCGTCTGTGTCGGTTCTGTTTTCTCTTTTTTTAAAAATATTTTTTGAGCAAGGCTGAAGGTTTTATCCTTTGTTAAACAAACCCATCCTTTGTGCATTTCATCGCTCTGTAAATCATCGTAAAAATTAATCCGCACCTGCGTTTCTAACTTAAAATGTAATTCAATTCTAGGTTCACACTTTCTTTAAAATTCCCACATCTAGGACAACACTACAAAGGGTTAAAATTTTCAACTCTCTGTCTGAAAAAGCGAGTGGAGCTAAAACAAACACACAGGTACACCATTTTTCTTTTAAAAGACAGGCTTTCAGACAAATGAAAAATTCAGTAACTCCCAGCTCAAATATTCCGCAATCAAGAAAACTTCCACACAAGCACTTTCATTTAAAGACAGACATTCACACCAACTTTTCATTCAACAAAGCTTATTAATCCTGATTTGGCTGCTTTCTTATTTTTCTATTTCTCCCACCATAATTTCTGTTTGGCCGGCTCTATTTTGGGAGCCCACCCCTCAATTAACATAGTCATTATTAATTGGTTTCACTGTATCAGATATCACCCATCCCTCTGCTTGGTTTCCCTTAAACCCAGAGTCCACGGCCCCACCAATATTTTCCTATCGATTTAAACTGTATCCTGAGATACTGATTGTCCCTCCCTAGAGTCTCCAATCCCATCAATACCTTATAATCTCATGTTTGGGCACGTCTACCCCTTCACCGGATTCTGAAAACTGTCTCCAACATCTCTACTGTCCGGCTGGACGAACAATACTGATTGCCTCCCTGATCTGGTTCCTTAAACCTAGAGTCTGCAACCACTACCGGTCTCTCACTTTGACATATATAGTGACAGATGTACAACTTATTTAAATTACTCCCAAGTCTTTTGCACCATAACAGACTTTTCACAGATTCAGGTAACCCGGGCAACTGACACATTTCGTAACTGCTTACATTGGATTATGAGTGGTAGTTTAAATATACTCACTTGTAATGCTCGATAATACACCTGTCTGTCTTTCCCCTGAAGGTACCCTGCTCACAATGCCAATTGTTGTGGAGTATTTAAATATAACACTCGACACAAGTCTGTATATGGAGAAAAGAGTTGTTTATATCCACTTGATCAATCAAGGGAGAGACGGCTGGCACCAGTGCCGCACTGGGTACACCCCCACTGCTCTCTCTGAACAAGTCGCTGGGTTATTGTCTTTATACAGTCAAAATACATACAAAATCATGAAGTTCCACATGGGAGCTTTCCATTTGTTGTTTCCCTGCCCCGTCACAAATTTTTGCCTAACTACTATGATTACGTTGGTTAATACAATTACACTGACAGCAAGCTTTGTTGCCTCCCCTGTGTAAGGTCCTTACGATACAGCTTGAAACCACACGAGGCACATTCTGGGGACAAGGTCACTCTGTGACCTTAACTCTTTATTCACAGGACTCCAAAGATGATGACCCTGCGTGGGACCTCCCTTTTTATACCTGTGTGATCAGGTAAGGAGTGTCTCCCACAAGTTCACCCCTAGTGGTCAAGGTGTGCACCTAGGTTGAGAGTATACAGTAATACAGTGGTGTTACATTGTGGTTACATATATGACATCACCTCCCCCCCCCCCCAAAGTCTTATTGTAATCATAGGTTTAGTCTTTCAGGTGGTCTACGCTCCCTCGTGGAGCATCGCAGTTGTGGCTCTGGTTGTTGGACACTGACGTGAGTGTCTGTCACCTGTGGTGATTCCGGCCTGTCCGGGCTGACCGCAGGGACTGTGCATTCTTCTGATTGCTCTTGTTGCTCGTTCACTGGCGGTGTGGTGTGAGCTCCATCTCATGGTCTTCTTCAGGTTCCTCCGTGTCGATGCTGAATGTTTCTTTTCTTGGTCCAGATGTTTACAGCATATCTGACCATTGTTGAGTTTTACCATGGTGACCCTATTCCCCTCTTTGTCAATTACAGTGCCCTCAAGCCATTTGGGCCCCATGGCGTGATTGAGGACGAATACAGGATCATTTATTTCTATACATCTCCCCCTCGAATTATGGTCATGGTACTCGTTTTGTGACTTGCGCTTGCCCTCAACTATATTGGTCAGGACTAGGTGAATGAGGGACAACCAAGTTTTGAGTGTCCGTTTCATTAGTAGCTCTGCGGGCGGGACCCCGTGAGCGAGTGCGGTCGGGATCTATAGGCCAGCAGGAGATGCCATAGGCGGCATTGTAGGGAGGGTCCTTGAATCCTGAGCATACCTTGCTTAATGATTTAGACTGCCCATTCCGCCTGGTCATTGGAGGCCGGCTTGAATGGTGCAGTTCTGACGTGGTTGATGCCATTGCCCGACATAAACTCTCGGAATTCGTAGCTTGTGAAACATGGGTCATTATCACTAACCAGGATGTCCGGCAAGCCGTGGGTTGCGAAGATCTCACGTATGTTCTCCATGGTCGTGAATGACATGCATGAATTCAGAATGATGCACTCGATCCATTTTGAGTACACATCTACCACAATAAGGAACATCTTAGCCATGATCTGGCCCGCATAGTCAACATGAATGCGTGACCATGGCCTGCTGGGCCAGGGCCACGGGCTGAGCGGGGCCTCCCTGGGGGCATTACCCAGCTGGGCACACGTCGTGCACCTGCGAACACAGTGTTCCAGGTCTGAGTCAATTCCAGGCCACCAAACGTGTGACCGGGCAATGGCCTTCATCAGCACAATGCCAGGGTGCTCGCTGTGGAGTTCCCTGATGAATGCCTCCCTGCTCTTCTGGAGCATAACTACCCAGCTGCCCCATAGTAGGCAGTCAGCTTGGATGGAGAGCTAATCCATCCGTCTGTGGAACGGTCTGACCTCCTCAGGGCATGCTCCGTGTGCAGGCGCCCAATCCCCAGTCAGGACACATTTCTTAATCAGGGATAGGAGGGGATCTCTGTTTGTCCAGATTTTGATCTGACAGGCTATGATGGGGGAGCCTGCGCTGTCAAAGGAATCGACAGCCATGACCATCTCGGCACTTTGCTCCACTGCCCCCTCAGTGGTGGCCAGTGGATGCCTGCTGAGCGCGTCAGCGCAATTTTCAGTGTCGGGCCGGTACCGGATGGAGTAGTCTCAAGCAGCCAGCGTGAGAGCCCATCGCTGTATGCGAGCTGATGCGTTGGCATTGATAGCCTTGCTGTCTGACAACAGGGTTGTTAATGACTTGTGGTCCGTCTCTAATTCAAACTTCCTACCAAATAGGTACTGATGCATTTTTTTTACACCATAGACACATGCGAGCGCTTCCTTCTCGACCATCCCATAGCCCCGTTCTGCTTGAGAGAGCAACCTGGAGGCATAAGCCACAGGTTGTAGCTGACACTCAGCATTGCCCTGCTGCAACATGCACCCAACCTCATAGGATGATGCATCACATGTCAGAACCAATTTTTTACAGGGGTCGTACAGGGTCAACAACTTGTTTGAACAAAGTAGGTTTCGCGCCCGATCAAAAGCCCGTTCCTGACAGTCCCCCCAAAACCAATCGCAACCCTTACGCAGGAGCACGTGTAGCGGCTCCAACAACGTGCTCAAGTTAGGCAGAAAGTTCCCGAAATAGTTCAACAGTCCCAGGAATGAACGAAACTCCGATGTGTTGCAGGGCCTGGATGCTCGTCGAAACGCCTCTGTTTTGGATTCGGTGGGCCGAATCCCATCTGCAGCAACCCTCCTGCCCAGAAACTCAACCTCAGGAGCTAAAAACACACATTTAGACTTCTTGAGTCACAGGCCTACCCAGTCCAGTCGGCGTAGCACCTCCTCCAGGTTGTGGAGGTGTTCCGGTGTCTCGACTCGTGATGAGGATGTCGTCCTGGAATACGATCGTTCCAGGAATGGATTTAAGCAGGCTTTCCATGTTTCGTTGAAAAATCACGGCCGCTGATCGAATGCCAAACGGGCACCTGTTATAAACGAACAGTCCCTTGTGCGGGGTGATGGTGGTCAGTAGTTTAGATTCGTCGGCCAGTTCCTGGGTCATATAGGCTGAAGTGAGGTCCAACTTGGTGAACAGCTTGCCGCCTGCCAGCGTGGTGAAGAGGTCCTCCGCACTCGGGAGCGGGTATTGATCTTGTAGGACACCTGATTGATGGTGGCCTTGTAGTCGCCACAGATCCTGACAGAGCCATCCGCTTTTAGGACGGGAATGATGGGGCTCACCAAGTCACTGAATTCAACAGGCGAGATGATGCCCTCTCTCAACAGTCGGTCCAATTCGCTCTCGATCTTTTCCCGCATCACATACGGCACCGCTCTGGCTTTGTGGTGCACTGGCCTGGCGTCCAGTGTGATGTGCATCACTATTTTAATGCCTTTGAAAGTCCTGATGCCAGGTTGGAATAGTGAATCGAATTGTTGTAGGACTTGTGAGCACGAACTTCGCTCCACAGATGACATTACGTGAACATCCCCCCATTTCCAGTTCATCTCGGCTAACCAGCTCCTCCCCAACAGTGCGGGACCATTGCCCGGGACAATCCAGAGTGGCAGCCGATTCACTAACCCATTGTGTGTGACAGTCCGTAATTGTGTCTCAATATGTGCTAATTTGGGTCTACTGGCTTTAAGTGGCCATAGCTTCTCAAATTGCTGAACGCCCATGAGTGACTGGCTGGCCCCAGTGTCCAGCTCCATGCGTACAGGGATACTGTTTAATAAAACCCTCATCATCATTGCTGGCGTTCTGGTGTATGAACTGTGAATATTCACCACATGGACCTGCTGAACCTCGGCGTCCATCGATTTGCCCCAAAAGTCATCCTGACTCAAAGAACCCTCTTCTGGTCCATCCGCCTCATATATTAGTCTGGTGGCAGACTTCCTGCACATTCGAGCTAAGTGGCCACTGAGATTGCAGTTCCTGCAGACAAACTGTTGAAATCTGCAAGATCTAGCTGAGTGTTTTCCCCCACACCTCCAGCATGAGTTAAAGTTTCCATTGTTGGGAACAAAGGGACTATGGCCAGGCATTCCGCACTGACTGTCCCGTTGACTGCTCTTAAGTACCCTATTAGTGGGTGTCAATGTCCAGATCCTGGGCCGCATTGTCCACTGTGATGGCGTGAATGTCCGTTCAGCCTGCCATTGTCTCTGTTGAAGTCCTACTCTGAGGTCTATTGCTGCCTGGGGAGTGTCGGACTGCCCCTGCCTGCCTGCGGGGCTCTGAGTCACATTGATGATGTTAACTCCCTGGTCCATCGCCGCGTTAGAGGCAGAATTGCGCGCATATATTATTTTCGTCTCTTCCTCCCCCACCATGAAAGTTTGAGCCATCAACGCTGCCGCTTCCAAGGTCAAATCCTTGGTCTCAATTAATTTGTGGAAAATTCCCGCATGACCGATGCCCTCAATAAAGAAGTCCCTTAGCATCTCCCCCCTGCAGGCGTCTGTGAACTTAGAGGCTGGCCAAATGCCGGAGATCCGCTACGAAGTCCGGTATGCTCTGTCCTTCACGACGTCGGTGGGTGTAGAATCTGTGTTGGGTCATATGTCTGCTACTCGCCGGTTTGAGGTGCTCCCCGATCAATTTGCTAAGTTCTTTAAAGGTTTTGTCCGCCGGCTTTTCATGAGCGCCTAAGTCCTTCATGAGCGCGTAAGTCTTTGGTCCGCAGCTGGTCAAAAGATGAGCCCTTCGCTTGTCGGCCGCTGCATCCCCCAGCCATTCTTTCGTAACAAAGCTTTGCTGAAGCCTCTCGACAAAATCGTCCCAGTCTTCCCCAACACAGTACCGTTCCTCTGTGCTACCGGTGGCCATTCTCATGGGCCGTGAATTCCCGTTTCTCGTCGCCAATTTAAGGTCCTTACGATACAGCATGAAACCACACGAGGCACATTCTGGGGACAAGGTCACTCTGTTACCTTAACTCTTTATTCACAGGACTCCAAAGACGATGGCCCTGCGTGGGACCTCCCTTTTTATACCTGTGTGATCAGGTAAGGAGTGTCTCTCACAAGTTCACCCCTAGTGGTCAAGGTGTGCATCTAAGTTGAGAGTATACAGTAATACAGTGGTGTTACATTGTGGTTACATACATGACACCCTGTGTGCCCTTTGTCTGATTAGTTACATGCTACATCATTTTCATGTCTGTGAACTCTTCCCCTCCTGGCCGATCTGCCCTCAACCAGCTGCGATGTTCTCAATTATCCATTGTTTCCCGTAATCTCTTACCACCCCATGTGACCTAGCCTTGGAGTGTATTTTTCCCAACTGTCTGTTTTTTTCTGTGATAAGGTGATTTATCTTCCTGAGAGTTCTAGTTGAGCATTTTCCCTGTGTTCCATAGCACGTATCTTTCTTTTGTTTCTTTCAACCTTGCTTATGGTTTTAACTTTACTTAATTAGGTTCCCTTTGATTAATTAGGTTCCCTCTGATTAATTTTTTTCTCTACAGCATATATATATATATGCAAAAAGAGGAGAGTCAACCAATGCAAATGGAGAGGGAGTTCGGTGGGAGAAAAACGGTCATTCGATTTTCGGAGGAAGCCCAGGGGGCATTGTTGGGCGAAGTGGAAGCGCGTTGGCCTCAGCTAACACAGAGTGGGTGAGGGAGACCATCACCGTCTGTGTATCGGTGGTTATGGCGAGAGATCGCTGAGGCGGTGTCCTCCATCGCGTCCGTGACGCGGGGGCTGATCCAGTGCCGCAAACGCTGGAATGACATTGTTGGGTCTGCGAGAGTAAGTGCTAACTTTTATCATGCGTTGATGATTTACTCTTGAATAGTGACACTTTTATGATGTTGTAAAGCTTGGTGTCATTTTTATTTCCCATCATCGATCATCTTGTGTTAGTGCTCTTTATGTTAATGTGTTCATCAGGCAACCTTTGCGTGCTAACAAAACTTAAATCGTGCTGTCATTGACGAAAAGACTGGGGGACAGTTAATTGGGGATGTGTACCAATATATTGTGTGTGTATGTGTGTATGTGTGTGCTCGGTATTTGTAGCTGTCAATTAGTTCACACATATTTTTTCTCACCTTTGTAGAAGACACTAGCCGGCAATAGGGCGGAGCTCCGCAAAATGGGCGGTGGTCCACCCAACACTATTCCTCTGCCCTGGAGGGATACACTGCAGCTCTGTTGGAGGTGTATGATCGCACTGCCACGTGTGTTGGTGCCAAACCAGTTGCCCCGGAGGGTAAGTCTGCATAATCCCTGGACTGTACTGTGATCATGTAATTCAATGTTATGGCAATCCAATGTAGACTGTAATGTAATGCTGGAAGCAAGAAATGTTGTTAGTTCTGACATGATTTTTGGTTTGATCACACTGTGCCACTTGGAAACCAAACTGTTTGGGACTGAAGTTTTGTTATGTCATGTACTTTCTCTATCCTTTGCTTATGATACTTTGATGTAATGATTCTCAGTAAAAAATGTTTGTTCTCCACATAAGCCTGCGCGACGTGTATTGCTCTGATGTTACCTCTGACCCCTCCCCACCCCTGTCGCCAAACATTAATGTTCTGTTTTTACAGTTGCACAGGTGGAGCCGCCTGCCCCTCCCAGAGAGGAGTCATTGCAGGGGAGACAAAATCAACAGGATGGTGGTGGAGGAGACAGAGGAGATGGAGGAGAACACTTCTCAAAGAGTTGTAACGCTGTTGTTGCATGAGGAGGGAGGGGTGGCAGGATTGCAAGGGTCGTTTCTACCTGCGGCCACCTCGTCACAATCCAACTTTCTTGGATTCCGATCCGAGGAAGCGGGACCAAGCGGACTGCAACGGCGCACACCGACCCCCGTGGTGAATCTGCAGCGGCTGATCCAGCAAGGTGGGAATGCTGCGCGACACGCAGATGCGAGCCTGGACATGGTGGGACTATCCAGGATGAGCATCAACTTCAGTCGAGAGCTCCTCCAGTCCAGTGCTGGGTTGTAGGAAAACATCGCGGCTTTAGCAGCCCTAAAATCGGAGGACCTGGCGGAGCTGATTGCCGTGGTGAGGGAGAACACCCAGACCGCCAATGCCAATGCTATGTGGCAATCAATGGTCGTGGGATATGGCACTGCACCCCAAGGTGCCTTACCACCGGTGGTGGCACCTGATCGTTGGGAGGAAGCACTTTCTTCTGACTATGAAGATGGGCCCTTAGCGCCTCCAGCTTCTCCAGAACCCCCAAACATAGCGCTGCCATTCTGCCCCCCCCCACTCCCCCCACTCAGCAATCACGCTTTCGTTGCTGTGCTGGTGCAGAACATTCTGGTGCTGACGTGGGCAGGGCCAGGGGTCTTGTGAGGGGAGGAGGAGGAGGAGGGGGTCAGGGGGGATTGGGGAAAGGCATTGGGAAAGGTGGGCGCAGGTAGAATTGTGGGAGGGTGCAGGGTGTTTTCCGTGCTGTTGATACTGTTGGTGATGTTGCTGCTGTTGTTGTTGTTTTGGTCCTTATAATGTTTGTTGTTGTGAGAATTTTTATTAATCAAAAATATGCTATTTTAATACATTGTTGGCGTTTTAAAAAATTACTATTTTTATATAAAATGTTATTCAATTAAACCATTATTGTACTGTGTCTCACTCACTCCTGGAAGAGAAAATATCTCCCATTTGACAAGTTTTAGGAAAGACAACTTTAATGTGTGATTGAGGGCGTCCCTTGTAAACTCAGACCTTATCCTGGACGGCCCAGACCCAACTGACTGGGGTTTCCCTGAGTCTTGTGAACATCATGTAACTGGGTCAGCCCCTCACAATGCAACAGCTCCAGCAACCTGTGAGCATCCTCGCCAGGGCATACATTGCAGTGTGATGCCTGCTACAGCTGGATAACCCCACGGCCACACTGTCAAGCCACGTGAGCAATGTACACACACTGACTGACTCCCTTCTCTCCCACCCCACCCCCCCCAACCCCCTCGGGTCGTTATGTACACACAGTGACTTGGATGAGGCCCCATTGCGTGGGCACAACCTTCTCCCCTCCATGTAAGACAGTGAGCCCCTTTCTCTCTCAAATCCTGTACTGTGAGTTAATTCAGTGGCTGGTGTGTGTCTGAGACAATGAGTCTCTTTGAATACCCATTAGAATAGACCACCCTGACCTGTGAGAGGACACCACTGCAGGTCGGGAGTATAACAGCTGGAGCAGCCACTGTAGATTCCAGCGTGAGCTGACACAAATGTGCGACGGCTTAGAGGTGGGCGAGTGGGCGATGTCATCAGGACCCAGGTCGCCGTTTGGAGCGTGGGCAGGAGCATTGGCAGGGCCCTGGTACAGCAGAGGAGCGGGAAGGTCGTGTCGGACTTACGACGAGTGATTGGGGTGGAGGAGTGATGAGGGATCGTGGCTGAGATTTGGTGGGTGATTGTGACGGAGGTGCGGCGAATGTTTGGTGCGGAGGTGCAGCGGGAGATCATGGTGGAGATGCGGCGAATGAGGGTACGGGGCCCAGAAGAGGCGAAGGCCCAGGGGCAGCACGGACCAGCCCACACTGCGATATGTGCGCACTAGGCCCGTGCAGCAGAGCAGGTCTTCGGTCATCCTGATTAACCCTTGCCACTGGACCAAGACCTAGCTCTGTCAAGCCCGTGTGGTGGCTGATGTCCAACGGTCACCACACGTTAAAAAATCCACGCACTGCCATCTTCCACCCTTCAATTGGAGTTCAGGACTGGAACATTGGGTCCTTCATTGAAACATCTGTAAACCCATGTGGAAGCAAGTCATCCTCGTTCGAGGGACCGCCTATGATGATGAGAATAGGAGAACTTTTTTAATGTACAATCCAATAATTTCTAACAATTTTAAAGGTCACAATCTTTGATAGACATCCTAATACAATGTTTGCACATTAACCAATTTACAGCAGAAACTCAGTATATATGTCAGCCCAAAGCCGACCGAAGAAAAGGTTCTCCCAATTCTCCCAATCACATTCAAATGATACAAAAGTTCATATTCTGGATAGAATCACTTCAGTACAGTATGTTGTCGAACCCTCACATATCTGCTAATATGTACAGCACATATCATTACATTTGCATGAAAAATGGCTTCTCTTCATTATCCACCATTTTCTGGGCCACTGTGAATCTGCAGCAAAATGGAGGGAGTGATAACGCTGGGCCTGAGTCAGGTCAGTCCTCCAGCAATGGCTGGTATCCAGCACAGCGCTAACGGGCAGCAACGTGCCTTAAAAAACACATTTTAATGGAATTTCGGGCTGGGAGGGAATTTTCTGACTGTTTTGGATCTTTAAAGTGGACGGGCGCTTTGCAGCAACGCCGGCAGTAATGGTCGGCCCAAATTACCGCCGCGGTAATCGGAAGCGGTAACGGCGGTAACTGGGTGATTTGAGAGGAAACTCTAGCCCAAAAAGTTAGTACAGCAATGGAGTATTGGCCTTTATTGCAAGGGGGATAGAGTATAAAAGCAGAGAAGTCCTGCTACAACTGTACAGGGTATTGGTGAGGCCACACCTGGAGTACTGTGTACAGTTTTGGTCTCTGTATTTAAGGAAGCATTTACTTGCATTGGAGGCAGTTCAGAGAAGGTTCATTTGGTTGATTCCGGAGATGAGGGGATTGACTTCTGAAGAAAGGTTGAGTGGGTTGGACCTATACTCATTGGAGTTTAGAAGAATGGGAGGAGATCTTATTGAAACATATAAGATTATGAGGGGACTTGACAAGGTAGATGCAGAGAGGATGTTTCCCCTCATGGGGGAATCTAGAACTAAGGGACATAGTCTCAGAATAAGGGACTGCCCATTTAAAACGGAGATGAGGAGAAATGTCTTCTCCCAGAGGGTTGTGAATCTGTGGAATTTTCTGCCCCAGGGAGCTGTGGAGGCTGGGTCATTGAATATATTTAAGGTGGAGAAAGACCGATTTTTGAACAATAAAGGCGTTAAGGGTTATGGGGAGCGGGCAAGGAAGTGGAGTTGAGGCCAAGATCAGATATGATCTTATTGAATGGCGGAGCAGGCTCGAGGACCGTATGGCCGACTCCTGCTCCTATTTCTTATGTTCTCATGTTCTTATGCAATATCCAAGTTTGCTGACGATGCTAAGTTAGGTGGCTCAGTAGTGGGGAGCAGGAAGTTGCAAAGGGAGATTGTGAGTGGAAAAATGTGTAGTCGATCAATGTTGGAGAAATGTGAGGTCATCCACTTTGGACATAAGGAAGACAGAGCAGAGTATTTTCTGAATGATGAGCAGTGAGGAACTGTGGGGAGCGGAGAGATTGAAGGTGTAAGGGGAAAATGGGAAGGCTTCTCCTCCCATGAGCGGGACCCCTGATATAGAGGGTTGACGCTCGCCCCAACCCGCGTAACAGCCCCCGGAGTTAGCAGACAGAGACGAATGGCAAGGTATAACGATCTTTTATTACGAACGTCCGGGAACACCTCTCATCACAGCCGCCTGTGAGTGGAGATGCTCCCCGAACAGCACAATCAGACAACTTTTATACATTTCAAAAACCCCTCCGTTTCCTGGTAAGACCTCCCTAGATCTCTAATTGGACTGTCTTATCAGTGCTACTTCTCGAATTGGACTACCTTATCAGTGCTACTTTGGATTGACAGGCCAAGACCCTCGTGACCACTTTAGGCCGTGATTAGGTCAGAATTTGTTGATTCTCCTTGATGCCCGTGAGTCTGCCTCGAGCCTCTTCGCAAGGTCTTATCAATGTCTGTTTAGGTTCTCACATCGTATCCTGTCGGAATATTATTGAATTGATAACTACTGGAGCCTTGGTACAAGGCCGAAGAGAGGCCTTTTACCTCCTTGTGGGTCGGTGCAGGAACCAGCACTTTAACCCTTGTCCCGCTGGTACCCCGAATGCCAAATTTCTCTTACAGGGGTCCATGTACAGAAATCACGAAAGGCCAGTGGGCAGGTGCTAAACAAAATAGAAAAGGCCAATGGAACGTCAGCCTTTATCGCGAGGGCTGGAATACAGAGGGTGGGAGTAATGTTTCTGCTGTACAGAGCTCTGGTCACACCCCATCTGGACCCCGCCCCTCGGGGAGGATATATCGGCCTCGGAGGGGAGCAGCGCAGATTCACCAGAATCACACTGGGGCTGAAAGGGTTAATTATGGAAGCGGCTAGCACAGCCTACACTTGAATTCCCTAAAACATAGAAAGGTAAAGGGTGCTCCAATTGAGGTGTTTCAGATGATCCATGGATTTGATAGGCTCGATAGACAGAAACTATTTCCTTTGGTGGGGCGAGGGCGGGGGGGGGGTCCAGAACAAGGGGCAAAACTTTGAAATTAGAGTTAAGCCATTCAAGGGTGACATCAGAAAGTATTTCTTCACACAAGGCTGGTGGAAATCGGGAACATACTCCCCCAAAAGCCTGCTGACGTTGGGAGTCAACTGAAAAATCAAACCTCAGATTTATTTATTTTTGTTGGGTGACGGCATTAGGGTTACGGAACTAAGGCAGGTAGATAGAGATCAGCCATGATCTACGTTAATGGCGGAACAGGCTCGAGGGGCTGAATGACCTCCTCCTGTTTCTAATGTAACAGGCTCGAGGGGTTGAATGGCCTCCTCCTGTTCCTATGTTGCTGAAAGTTTAAGATTTGTTGTTATTGCATCTTCCTGCAAATTTTCAAGGTGCGCTGCGCGGGTGTGTCGGGGAGTCCCTGGGCAGGAATGTCGGGGAGTCCCTGGGCAGGAATGTCGGGGAGTCCCTGGGCAGGAATGTCGGGGAGTCCCTGGGCAGGAATGTCGGGGAGTCCCTGGACAGGAGTGTCGGGGAGTCCCTGGGCAGGAATGTCGGGGAGTCCCTGGGCAGGAATGTCGGGGAGTCCCTGGGCAGGAATGTCGGGGAGTCCCTGGGCAGGAGTGTCGGGGAGTCCCTGGGCAGGAGTGTCGGGGAGTCCCTGGGCAGGAATGTCGGGGAGACCCTGGGCAGGAATGTCGGGGAGCACTGGGCAGGAATGTCGGGGAGTCCCTGGGCAGGAGTGTCGGGGAGTCCCTGGGCAGGAGTGTCGGGGAGTCCCTGGGCAGGAATGTCGGGGAGTCCCTGGGCAGGAGTGTCGGGGAGTCCCTGGGCAGGAATGTCGGGGAGACCCTGGGCAGGAATGTCGGGGAGCACTGGGCAGGAATGTCGGGGAGTCCCTGGGCAGGAATGTCGGGGAGTCCCTGGGCAGGAATGTCGGGGAGTCCCTGGGCAGGAATGTCGGGGAGTCCCTGGGCAGGAATGTCGGGGAGCACTGGGCAGGAATGTCGGGGAGTCCCTGGGCAGGAATGTCGGGGAGTCCGTGGGCAGGAATGTCGGGGAGTCCCTGGGCAGGAATGTCGGGGAGTCCCTGGGCAGGAATGTCGGGGAGTCCCTGGGCAGGAATGTCAGGGAGTCCCTGGGCAGGAATGTCGGGGAGTCCCTGGGCAGGAATGTCGGGGAGTCCCTGGGCAGGAATGTCGGGGAGTCCCTGGGCAGGAATGTCGGGGAGTCCCTGGGCAGGAGTGTCGGGGAGTCCCTGGGCAGGAATGTCGGGGAGTCCCTGGGCAGGAATGTCGGGGAGTCCCTGGGCAGGAATGTCGGGGAGTCCCTGGACTGGAGTGTCGGGGAGTCCCTGGGCAGGAATGCCGGGGAGTCCCTGGGCAGGAATGTCGGGGAGTCCCTGAGCAGGAATGTCGGGGAGTCCCTGGGCAGGAATGTCGGGGAGTCCCTGGGCAGGAGTGTCGGGGAGTTCCTGGACAGGAATGTCGGGGAGTCCCTGGACAGGAATGTCGGGGAGTCCCTGGGCAGGAGTGTCGGGGAGTCCCTGGACAGGAATGTCGGGGAGCACTGGGCAGGAATGTCGGGGAGTCCCTGGACAGGAATGTCGGGGAGCACTGGGCAGGAATGTCGGGGAGTCCCTGGGCAGGAATGTCGGGGAGTCCATGGGCAGGAATGTCGGGGAGTCCCTGGGCAGGAGTGTTGGGGAGTCCCTGGGCAGGAGTGTAGGGGAGTCCCTGGGCAGGAATGTCGGGGAGTCCCTGGACAGGAATGTCGGGGAGTCCCTGGGCAGGAGTGTCGGGGAGTCCCTGGACAGGAATGTCGGGGAGCACTGGGCAGGAATGTCGGGGAGTCCCTGGGCAGGAATGTCGGGGAGCACTGGGCAGGAATGTCGGGGAGTCCCTGGGCAGGAATGTCGGGGAGTCCCTGGGCAGGAATGTCGGTGAGTCCGTGGGCAGGAATGTCGGGGAGCACTGGGCAGGAATGTCGGGGAGTCCATGGGCAGGAATGTCGGGGAGTCCCTGGGCATTACTTACTGTACCCCTATCCCCTGTTGTAGTCTGGGTGCACCATTGGTAACCCTCTGTATTTGGGAAGGAGGAGCAGTGTGAGGAGGAGCTGAGGCATCAGAAGTTGAGATGGGCACCGAGTCCGAACTTAATCTGCCCCACAGAGTATTCTGTACCTGGCAGAGGAGCAGTGCTTCTGAAGACTTCAATTCCTCAGGAAGAGAACATAAAAACATAAGAATTAAGACCGTACGGGCCTCGAGCCTGCTCCACCTTTTAATAAAACCATGGCTGATCTTCGACCTCAACTCCACTTTCCTGCCCGATCCCCATATCCCTCGATTCCCCATAGGTCCAAAATTCTAACTGTCTCAACTTTGAATATGCTTAATGACTCAGCATCCAGAGCCCTGTGGGGCAGAGAATTCCAAAGATTCACAACCCTCTGAGTGGAGAAATTCCTCCTCATCTGTTACGTTCAGAATAACTCCACAAGACTGTACAGCTTAAGCCCAAACTGTTGTGACCTTGGTCCCTTTATTGTGACTCCAGAGTGAGGTGGCAGCGTGGTAGACTGCCTTTTGTACCTGCTTGCCCAGGGTGTGCAGATGACCCTTGGGTCTCCCACAGGTGCGCCCCCTGGTGGCAAGTCTTATACATTGGTAATATTTACATACATAACATCATCAATGGCTGAGAAATTCCTCATCTCAGGCTGTCCCCTTATCCTGAGATTGTGCCCCTAGTTCTAGACTATTGAGCCTGGGAAACAACATCTCAGCATCTATCTGGTCAATCCCCTCAGAATCTTAGCTTTCAATGAGATCACCTCCTATTCTGGTAAACTCCAGAGAGTATAGACCCTTTCTAGTCAATAAAAATCTGCACAGGACAACCCTCTCATCCCAGGGATTAATCTAGTGAACCTTCGTTGCACCACCTCTATGGGAAGTTTATCCTTCCTGAGATACGGAGAGGGTGTGGGAGCTGCTGCAGGAAGACCCTTTGTCATGTTCCATGGTGCAGAGTGAAGCTGAGTAATGCAGGGGGCAACTGTGGATATTAGCAAAATCCAGTGACTTGTGCATTGTTCAAAACAGCGAACAGCACTCCCCCTGGAGCCAATGAACAGCATTCCCCCTGGACCCAATGAACAGCATTCCCCCTGGAGCCAATGAACAGCACTCGCCCTGAACAGCATTCCCCCTGGAGCCAATGAACAGCACTCGCCCAGGAGCCAATGAACAGCATTCCCCCTGGAGCCAATGAACAGCACTCGCCCTGGAGCCAATGAACAGCATTCCCCCTGGAGCCAATGAACAGCACTCGCCCGGGAGCCAATGAACAGCACTCGCCCTGGAGCCAATGAACAGCATTCTCCCTGGAGCCAATGAACAGCACTCGCCCTGGAGCCAATGAACAGCATTCCCCCTGGAGCCAATGAACAGCACTCGCCCTGGAGCCAATGAACAGCACTCGACCTGGAGCCAATGAACAGCATTCCCCCTGGAGTTAATGAACAGCACTCGCCCTGGAGCCAATGAACAGCATTCCCCCTGGAGCCAATGAACAGCACTCGCCCTGGAGCCAATGAACAGCACTCGCCCTGGAGCCAATGAACAGCATTCTCCCTGGAGCCAATGAACAGCACTCGCCCTGGAGCCAATGAACAGCACTCGCCCTGGAGCCAATGAACAGCATTCCCCCTGGAGCCAATGAACAGCACTCGCCCTCGAGCCAATGAACAGCATTCCCCCTGGAGCCAATGAACAGCACTCGCCCTGGAGCCAATGAACAGCACTCGCCCTGGAGCCAATGAACAGCACTCGCCCTGGAGCCAATGAACAGCATTCCCCCTGGAGCTAATGAACAGCACTCGCCCTGGAGCCAATGAACAGCATTCCCCAGTGAACCCTGGGAATAACAGTCTCGAACCCGTCTTCAGTCCAGTCCAGTCTTCAACAACAACAACAACTTGTATTTATAGAGTGCCTTTAACGTAGTAAAATGGCCCGCGATGCTTCACAGGAGCCCTTGGCAAGGCCTGTCCCCGGCATGAACTGCCGCTTCTGGCCCATCAGTACGCAGCTTGTACGTGATCACCCCCATCTGACTTGTAAGTGGCTGCCAAATATCCAGGATGTGGACATTTCATGGCAGTCTATAGTAACCAGCAGTGTCCGAGGATCAGCAGATCTCAAAGGCTGGCTCCTGGGGAATCAAACCTTATCTCCGGACCCCTGTGCACCATCACAGTATCTTTGGGGGACACGAATAAAATGAGGCCCCGGCCTCCATCAGGTCAATGATTGAGAACAGGATTACCATCCACAAGGAGTATCGGAGGGGAGGTGGGTCTTCAGGTGGTCCTGCAATAATCACCAGAGTGTGCTGCATTCTTCACAATGTGGCCGTGTCTCTGGTGTGTGGTGCATGGAACAAGCTGGCTCTCACTGTCCCAGAGCACCCATGGTCCCCTACAGACTGGGAACTCTGTGCTGGGGCAGCCATGTGGCTAAGGTCACTTTCTGACCCTTGGATTGGCTGGTGGATGGTGTAGAAATGTGGCTCTCCTGAGAGTGGCTGGTGTCTGCCCTGACTGCTTCTGTCCGGACTCCATGTCCCCGGGCCCTCCAAAGGCATCAATGATATTTCTCCGTGTAAGGAAAAGACAAGTCCTGGGAGGACAGGCACAGCAGCATCAGTGTCTTCATTCAGGCCAACATCCTCAGCATTGAAGCACTGACCACACTCGATCAGCTCCGTTGGGCAGGCCACATTGTTCACATGCCAGACCCGAGACTCCCAAAGCAAGCGCTCTACTCGGTGCTCCTTCACGGCAAGCGAGCCAAAGGTGGGCAGAGGAAACGTTACAAGGACACCCTCAAAGCCTCCCTGATAAAGTGCAACATCCCCACCGACACCTGGGAGTCCCTGGCCAAAGACCGCCCTAAGTGGAGGAAGTGCATCCGGGAGGGTGCTGAGCACCTCGAGTCTCATCGCCGAGAGCATGCAGAAAACAAGCGCAGGCAGCGGAAGAAGGCAAACCAGTCCCACCCACCCCTTCCCTCAACCACTGTCTGTCCCACCTGTGACAGGGACTGTGGCTCTCGTAGCGGACTGTTCAGCCACCAGGAGTGGAAGTAAGTCTTCCTTGATTCCGAGGGACTGTCTATGATGATGATGGTAGGGAAGAGAAACTTTCGGTGATGCCTGACCCGAAGAGCCTCATCCTCTGCACAACATCAAAATAATGGGATTCGCATCGAGGAAAGCATGTCCAGAGTGAAAAGCAGATCTCTGAGGTGGGGGAGGGGGGATGGGTGATGGGCGGTGGGAGGGGAGCGGGGGGGGTGATGTGCGAGGGGGAGGGGCAGGGAGATAATGGGCGGGGCAGGGGAGCGTGGGTGGGTGATGGGTGGTGGGAGGGAGGGGCAGGGGGGATGATGGGTGGTGGGAGGGAGGGGTGGGGGGGTGATGGGTGGGGGCAGGGGAGCGGGGGTGGGTGATGGGTGGTGGGAGGGAGGGGCGGGGGGGTGATGTGTGAGGGTGAGGGGCGGGGGGTGATGGGTGGGTGGAGGGAGGGGCAGGGGGGTGATGGGCGGGGGGTGATGGGTGGGGGGGGAGGGGAGAGGGGGTGATGGGTGGGGGGGGAGGGGAGGGGGGGTGATGGGTGGGGAGTGATGGGTGGGGAGTGATGGGTGGGGGAGGGAGGGGTGGGAGGGTGATGGGCGGGGGCAGGGGAGCGTGGGTGGGTGATGGATGGGGGGAGGGAGGGGCGGGGGGGTGTTGGGTGGGGGGAGGGGAGTGGGGGTGATGGGTGGGGGGGTGATGAGTGGGGGGGAGGGGAGGGGGGGTGATGGGTGGGGGGGTGATGGGTGGGGGGGATGAGAGGGGGGGGTGATGGGTGGAGGGGTGAGGGGTGGGGGGAGGGGAGGGGGGGTGATGGGTGAGGGGGTGATGGGTGGGGGGTGATGGGTGGGGGGGTTATGGGTGGGGGGAGGGGAGGGGGGGGTGATGGGTGGGGGGGTGATGGGCGGGGGTTGATGGGTGGGGGGAGGGAGGGGAGTGGGAGGTGTTGGGTGGGGGGGGTGATGGGCGGGGGGGGTGATGGGTGAGGGGGAGGGGGAGGGTAGGGGTGGGTGATGGGTGGGGGGAGGGAGGGGATTGGGGGGGGTGTTGGGTGGGGGGGTGATGAGCGGGGGGGGTGATGGGTGAAGGGGAGAGGGAGAGGAGGGGTGGGTGATGGGTGGGGGAGGGGAGGGGGGGTGATGGGTGGGGAGGTGATGGTTGGGGGGAGGGGAGGGGGGGTGATGGGTGGGGGGGTGATGGGCGGGGGTTGATGGGTGGGGGGAGGAGGGGAGTGGGGGGTGTTGGGTGGGGGGGTGATGGGCGGGAGGAGGGAGGAGAGTGGGGGGGGTGTTGGGTGGGGGGGTGATGAGCGGGGGGGGTGATGGGTGAGGGGGAGAGGGAGAGGAGGGGTGGGTGATGGGTGGGGGGAGGGAGGGGAGTGGGGGGGTGTTGGGGGGGGGGTGATGGGCGGGGGGGTGGGTGAGGGGTGGGGGTGGAGGGGAGGGGGGGGGGGTGTTGCGTGGGGGGGGGGAACGGGAGGTGTTAATGGGCGAGGGGGAGGGGACAGTGATGGAGGGGAGGGGAGCGACATTAATGTGTGAGTAACTGGAAGTAACGATGAGCTAACAGGTTAGAATGGATAGTGTGGAGGGCATTCACT